>NC_091121.1:12355936-12463436 GCF_040183065.1 Periplaneta americana
AAAAGGAATACAAGCGCTGATAGTAGTACCAAGTGCATGTGCGTACATTCCAGTCATCTGCAAATGGAGCAAAGAAAAGCATAAGTTCCCCCCTCCTCGGAGCCTCGAGAAATACATTGGCATTTGAAATGAGGTCTCGACATGGGTGGTTTCACATTCTTCAAGTCGGCAAGACGTTCGTTCATTTGGCTACCATACGATACAGATGGCAGTTACGCGATTGACACGTCAGTGGCTCTCATTCGTCATTTTATTGCAGAGTTCATCTTCATCAAATTTACTGTCTCTCAGTACGGAGGAAAGAAAATTTACATCAGAAAATTCGATAGATTTTGGACGTTCTAAACTTTCAACGAAACCCTATACCAGCAGTTTATTGATATTATTTTTTAAATCATAATTCACGGTGGTTTAGGGGTAACCATCCGGCGTTCACGAGTTCAAACCCGTCCGAGAGCAATCACTGGATTTTTAAGCGAGATAAAATTCCTAACATGGCATCCTTATGAAGAGAAATAAAAATTGATCACCCTTTCTGTATTTTTTTTTTTACGGAGAAGGGGCGTGAAGGTTTGCATCTCAGCCAAAGACTTATTGTGATTACCACTTCCTTGATAGGATTCATTGTTTAACTCCTTAAGACCGCATTCCTGTAAGCCTAGATCATATGAGGGCCGTTTTTGCAAAACTTGCTAACTGCAAAATTTGCAAAATTGAGATTTTGATGGATTCGTTAACATAAGGCAGACCTCTACATGATGTAAAAGCCGTCTTAGTAAAATTGGATTATTTCTCTTCATTATAGTGTGTCAAAGTGTGATCGTTTTTTCAAAACTTGCTTTCTCCTATAAGTAAGAGTTACAGCAAAATTTGCTTACTACAGTGTTTTGTCTCTCCTGTAAAATTTAGTTTTTTCAGTTAGTAAGTTTTGCAAAAACGGTCCTCATATATACCCAGATAGGTCGGCCTTATAAGCTTTGAGGTTAACAACTTTTGTCAGATTTACTACTCTGCCATCTAGTTGTTACATAAGGAGTCACGTCATAATTGCATTAGCGACTGTACAGCAATGATTTATCTGTTACATATATGATCTAGGCTGTAAGTAACGCAATAAATTTAAATTCACTAAAACAGTCACCTAAATACACATAATCATTTGTTTTCCGAAAAGATTCACGAGAACATACGATCACACCAGAAATAAAAAAGTTCTGATCTGGCAGTGGAAAATTATTTCTACTCAAAAATACTTTTCGATTCCATTTCATTCAATTCCACACATCAGCTTCTGCTATCTTCCATGGGGAAGGAAATTTCTGTTTGATTCCGCCATCGTGTGAGAAGTCGTAGTTAAAGACAAGAAATACATGTGATATTTTCTACTGCTGCTATAAATTGACCACTTCGAGTTATGTCTTATGTTGATGTTGCAAATGTGATTAGTAGAGTCAAGTATTGTGTTTCAAGATTTCAATTAAACATGCGTTTCAATATTCCTGATATCGAAAAGTATTTTTTTGACGTGCAGTATGTCAGTTCGTCTGCATACAATATCTTAAACTGCTCTAAAAAATTTTGTTAATATTTACTATCAACAAGTTCTTCTCACTTTCAGCTTGCAATATTAAGCTTTTCATAGTAATATTTCATCACTCATTTTAAGTACATGATTCTCCAATTGGGTTCTAAACTTTTTGAAATGTCTAATTATATTTATTTCTTGTAGCTTAATTTATTTTCTGTTAACTTCGTTTCTAACTTGACCCGTTCACTTTCTGTTGTTTCAGATGCAACGACAACAGCTGACACGAGCGCTGACGTGTTCCCTGCTCATCAGTATCATGATCACAAGCTTATTAGTGGGTCCTACGTCGGGGCTGGTCCTTGGACATTCGCTTAACAAACGATCCTTCTTCGAAATCCAGTGTAAAGGTGTCTATGACAAAAGCATCTTCGCCCGGCTGGACCGAATCTGCGAAGACTGTTACAATCTGTTCCTCGAGCCCCAACTCCACACCCTCTGCAGGTATGCATTACATATCTTGTTTTTGAAAATACTTTTAAAAGTCCATATTTTGTTCTTTCGTGCTTACAGAAAAGTGCATAGTTTACATGGTTACAAATATGTTTAACCAGTAAGTGACATTTATCACCTCCCATTCCATAGATAATTAATTAAATGAAACGCTTTGTAGTTACTTATTTCTGTTATAAATTACAAGACGCCTTTAAATTTCTAGTAACTTTTATAATCATGAGATATAATCCATATTTTATCCTCTTCCTGACACTATAAACAATCACAGCTTCTACAGTCACAGTCATTATATATTGTGTACTGTACATACTTATAAATATAGTCCTAAATTATCTGTGGTCAACTTCTCAACAACCGAGTGAGTTGGCTTAGACGGTAGAGTTTCAGACTCGCGTTCAGAAGGTCACAGGTTCAAACTCCGTGGGCGACCAATCTGGATGGGGTTTTTCATGATTTCTCTCAATGACAAAGGCAAATGCCGCATTGGAAATTTACATTCCAAGGTTCACCACCGCCTCAATCACCAACATATAAACATTAATCAAAATCTGTAATTTTACATGAACACAAAGCATCTACAACATGCAATATAAACAGGGACTCAACAATAGTAAAAAAAGAAGAAAAAAGAAAAAAAGGTCTACTGGTATACCAACAGATTCAGAACACATATTATGTTAAAGCTTGTATTAAAAAACCAATAGACGCTTCTCATTTTAATATAAGTTGTATTTGTAGAAGTCATTTATCCTCTATTTTAAAACATAACCACAAAAAAACAAGAAAAAGTTTATTCAAAATAATAATAATAATAATATCATCCCAACTAAAATCTCTAATACAAAAATGTTAATGAAATATAAGAATCGTTCTATATATAATCACAAACTATATAAACTGTATCCAAATTATACCACGCATTTCTTTCTAGGTTACCAAAAATTTTACGAGTAACAAAATGATTACCTTAAACGATTATTTATATATATGCAATGAGTATATGCATTAAAATATTTAAGTAAAATTATAGTGGCGTAAACAAATTTGTAACATTTGTAATATGTAATAACTAAGTTTCATTGTAAAAAAGTTTTAGGACTTACACAAACTTTCTTAATGCAGCTTCTGTGAGAACAGTTTAATTGAATCAGCCGGAGCTGAAAGGAACTAAGTCAAAATATGCAGTTTTGGGTTATGCAACAATTTGAACAAAGGATGTCATGCGCATCGAATGGTGGATGAAGGAACTAAGACTTTTAAATATTCTTTTGTCTTCTATAATATAAAAATATAATATTTGTGTTATTAGTGGAATGTTTTTTGCTTCTCCTGAAAAGTTGTGAAAAGTGACTTAATTCCTTTAGCTCCGACTGATTCAATTGTTTTGAATGCAAACAGAAGATATTTAAGAGAGAAAATATCGATTTTTCAAAGATTTAAATCGACTCTAATTACATTACAGCCTTTTATGGCATCAGTGGACTTCACAAATTTTTCAACATGAAAACCATAATAAACAAGAAAATTCTGATAAAAGTTATTATTCATACAATAAGCTTCATTTCCTGCACAGGAAATTGAAATATGACAACAAAAAGCCTTCGTATTTATTTATCAGAGATTCCTCAAATTAGAGGCTGCCATTAGACAAAGCATACAAAACAATACAAGAAAAAAATAGAAGATGAGAGCTAAAAGAGTAAGAAAAAAGGCAAACAAATACACAAACAAACAATATGTGTGATGAACCAGTTCCAGGACAAATTCACTAGAGGTTTCATTCATCTGACAGATGTCATATTGTGTCCTTTCTGTAATGCTTACATGGTGTTCATGATTGTTTTGCTTGTTTCCAGGAATAACTGTTTCACATCAGATTACTTCAAGAGCTGCCTGGAAGTGCTTCTTCTTAAAGATGAAATGGAAAAATATCAGACGTGGATAAAACAATTACATGGGGCATCACCAGGGGTTTAGGTACTTTTATTTTTTGTTTTGATTTTTAGTTTCTTCATTTTATCTTATTTAATTTTTAGTTTTAACATTTTATTCTTTATGTTGATTTTATACTAACAAATAACTACTAACTCAAAATTAAAAAAAAAAAATAGTTTTTGCTTAATTAATCTTTAACAACTTTACATTATTTCAATTTATATTAAATTTTTTAACATTTTTTGTGCATTAACTACAAATAAATTTACTGTAATACATTAGAAACTTGCTTTTAAAATGATTATTAATTTACTTTTGAATTTAATTAAAACATGGACAAGAGTTTATTATAATTCTTTAAAATATATAATAAAAATACATACAGGGAAATATAAACATATCATTTATAAATTTTACAAATTTTCAATATAAACAATTTTTGTAACAGTATTTTTTATTATTTCTCTTCACAATTTTTTGGGGAGGGTAATTGATTTTTGCATTTTTTATTACCGTCCATTTTTTTTAATTTTTGGAGGCAAAAACATTTTTGATTGCCTTCGAAATCCCCTGGAATTTTTATCTTTATATCCCCATGTACAAAATTAAATCATTAATTCAGGTTTCTAACGTCTTAATGTTATTTCCAGATCTAAATGCTTCAGCAGTCCTTATTTCAAAGGATGTATTGAGGCCTTACTCTTAACAGAGGAAGAAGAAAAATTCAACAAAATGGCCGAGTTCCTTGGAAAGAAGTAAATAGAAGACAATCCTGCCTCTAAACGTTGTGAGCTCCATTCACAACACAGTTACGGACAGGAAGGATCTTTTCATCTGCCACCAGGAACATACACCACTTTATTCTAGTCTTACAGTGGGGAGGAAGAAGAAGAAGAAGATGACGATTATGATGATGACCTGGAAGAAGAGGCTGAGGAGGAGAAGAAGGAAGAAGAGTTGAATATGATGATGATGTAAACGAAAAGAATCTTGAGAAGGAACATCTCCGTATATGTATGATATTAACTTTAGATCTGATTGAGTTGTTCTACAAAAAATTGAGAGAGTTGATTCATGACTTTTTCATCAGAACATGACATTGTTTTTATTATTTAAAAGTATTAATTTATTGGTTTCATGTTTGCATTTTTCATTTTAAATGAATGACTTAACAAATACAAATGTTGTGTAACTTAAGATATAATTATTAAATTATTCCTTCATTTATAAGTAAGATATCCAATATGTATGTAGCTAATTACAGTGTAGAATCACCTGGTTTCAGATTCCTATTTCTGTCTATCCGTACAGATTATATATAAAATATATTATATAATTGATTACAAATTTAATCACAGAAAAGTCTGAAATATACTTTTAGAAATTTTATATTCACATTTTACAATTTGAAAATATGCATTAGAATTATGTCCAAAATAAACGGATTTGAGATATTGGTTTCAAAACCAAATCTTGAATAGGTGATTTCAATACAAAGCTATCATTCCAATGTCAGTATTCTACAATACCTGAAAGAACCTATAGAACCCTTCAATAACTGGACTGTGACATGCAATGAAAAGTGCTGTACAATCAACAATTCTTTTAGAACTGTTCATTGCCAAATAATGTACCGGTATGTCCTAGTTCAGTTATGTATTCATCCCATTCTTTTGTTCTGTTTTTATCCTATGCTGTGCTTGACAATAAATGTAACTGTTTGGTTAGTTTGATTGTGTGTATGTTTTGCAGGAATGATTGTTTATACTTACTTTCAACATTGTTACTAATTGCTTATTTTGTCTTATGTACAGTATATAATATGTTTAATTTATTTAAAACTTTTTTTATTGTGAGTCTCGAAGAAAGTACGGGTTCTGTGAATAGAATTATTGTACAATGTATTTAAAAAGAAGTAATTCGGTCATGTTATTTTATAATTGTCAAGTTAACTATGATTTTCCTATGTGTCAGTCTTTGATTATTGATAATCTAGATTCTAGATGCTCACAGAACATCACAGATAGAAAGCAAACACTCCTACCTAACAGCAAATACAGCTGTCATGGTTAAACTACTATCACAACATTGTAATGAGTAGCTCAATGTTTGTGCATTGTGTAACAGGGATTGTAATGTATTATCTAGGCTATCTATAGTTAAAGATATTCAGTATCCTATTCAGTTTATTTATAAGTCGAAATGTACTTTTATCAGAATGAAATAGTTTCCTGTTTTTTTTTATTATTGTTGTTACTTTCCATGTCTATTACAGCATTTTATATTAAAGAAATGCAATCCAGAAGGGTTGGCAAATAAAAGGAAATTCTTGGTATTGAAGAAGGTGACATTTTACTTTAAACTGAATTAGATTTTTTGCTATAAGAAACCGAACTGAAACAGAAGTAGAAATAAAAAGGTTTTCAATCTTTCGTTACTAGATTATTAACAGTAAGTTCATTGGTATTACGATTTTATAAATTAGATTCATTACAGAGTGTT
The DNA here is from genome assembly GCF_040183065.1 of Periplaneta americana. Classification (NCBI taxonomy): domain Eukaryota; kingdom Metazoa; phylum Arthropoda; class Insecta; order Blattodea; family Blattidae; genus Periplaneta; species Periplaneta americana. The sequence continues at coordinate 12,362,415 of NC_091121.1, forward strand.
ACTGGTATATGTTCACCTTCTTCTTCTCTAGCTATTTCCACTTACAAAATTTGTCCATTCGATACAAACAATACACATCTTATGTACACATGTGGCAGCTCTTAGATATTTAAGAATTAAAATTTATTTTCAAACGAAATAATTTTGTTTTTATTTAATCTATTTACCTATACAGACATTCCCATTGAACTCACTTCCATCTTATAACCCATGTTGATTGAATTGATGGTTTATGTTGCAGAATAAGTCACTGGCTCTCTTCAACTGTTCTGTGCTTCGTTGATCACCATTTTCAATTTGAGCACCTCTTTTTTTTTGTGAGAGGGATTAATTACATAGCTGTCTCTGTGACCAACGAGATATTTTGACTTTTTTTTTTGCCAAATTCTGAGTCATCATATTCACTCTGTTTAATTTTTTTTTCTTTCCTTCACTTTATAATTCATATATACTTACTTACTTACTTACAAATGGCTTTTAAGGAACCCGAAGGTTCATTGCCGCCCTCACATAAGCCCGCCAGCGGTCCCTATCCTGAGCAAGATTAATCCAGTCTCTATCATCATACCCCACCTCCCTCAAATCCATTTTAATATTATCCTCCCATCTACGTCTCGGCCTCCCTACAGGTCTTTTTCCCTCCGGTCTCCCAACTAACACTCTATATGCATTTCTGGATTCGCCCATACGTGCTACATGCCCTGCCCATCTCAAACGTCTGGATTTAATGTTCCTAATTATGTCAGGTGAAGAATACAATGCGTGCAGTTCTGTGTTGTGTAACTTTCTCCATTCTCCTGTAACTTCATCCCGCTTAGCCCCAAATATTTTCCTAAGCACCTTATTCTCAAACACCCTGAACCTATGTTCCTCTCTCAGAGTGAGAGTCCAAGTTTCACAACCATACAGAAGAACCGGTAATATAACTGTTTTATAAATTCTAACTTTCAGATTTTTGGACAGCAGACTGGATGATAAGAGCTTCTCAACCGAATAATAACACGCATTTCCCACATTTATTCTGCGTTTAATTTCCTCCCGAGTGTCATTTATATTATTTTGTTACTGTTGCTCCAAGATATTTGAATTTTTCCACCTCTTCGAAGGATAAATCTCCAATTTTTATATTTCCATTTCGTACAATATTCTGGTCACGAGACATAATCATATACTTTGTCTTTTCGGGATTTACTTCCAAACCGATCGCTCTACTTGCTTCAAATAAAATTTCCGTGTTTTCCCTAATCGTTTGTGTATTTTCTCCTAATATATTTAAGTCATCCGCATAGACAAGAAGCTGATGTAACCCGTTCAATTCCAAACCCTGCCTGTTATCCTGAACTTTCCTAATGGCATATTCTAGTGCGAAGTTAAAAAGTAAAGGTGATAGTGCATCTCCCTGCTTTAGCCCGCAGTGAATTGGAAAAGCATCAGATAGAAACTGACCTATACGGACTCTGCTGTATGTTTCACTGAGACACATTTTAATTAATCGAACTAGTTTCTTGGGAATACCAAATTCAATAAGAATATCATATAATACTTCCCTCTTAACCGAGTCATATGCCTTTTTGAAATCTATGAATAACTGATGTACTGTACCTTATAATTCATATATGTTTATTTTAATTTTCTTTCTACAAAATTTATGTAAACATTTAATATTGTAAAATTCATGTAGGAGAGTATACTGAGTCCTTCTGGGCTACCTCCAATGGGAGGCAGTTATTATAAAAAATATACAAAAATATACAGAAGGCCGTTTTTATTATTGTTGAGTGGCTGCAAAAGGGTATCTGTCGGCTACAGGAGGGAAAGCCATTAATCCTTCCCATTGAAGGCTTTAAGGAACCAACCTGGACAAATACCCAATGTCCCATCCCTACCTTCCCGTGGTGCAGCTGTTAGTAAGCATAATTTTACAAGCTGAACTAAAGGGAGGGGCTACTCATCAATTAGCACTGGTCAGCTTGATGAGTTAATGACTGAATTTGGTATAATTTTCCTCTATCCAATACCTAATTCCCTCCTTACCCTTTTCTATCCAGTCCTCTGGCTGAACTCTTACTTTCTTCGACCCTGACAGCATTAGAGCATTCGAGACCTAGGGGTTCATTTCCCTTTCCTTCCTCCTCTTTCTACTTTTCTGTTCCTAATGCTGACCTGCTATGGCACTAAAATCGTCCTCCAGTGGCTTAAGGAGGGAAAGCTGGTGATCAACAAGATCTCCCAGCTAGGTCCAACGGACCCGTCGACCAACAGCAGGTGTGGTCCTCCAGACATTCTGGGGGTTGTGTGTGAATGAAGTAGCCACCAAAACGTTAAAATATGGTGTTCACTTAAATCGGCTACAACTTGCCATTTTCACTCCAATATCTGTGCTTCAGTGGCTGACAACGATAATATCTTTGAAAAATATTGGAGTGCAAGGGGTCAAATGACTTTATTGTCAAATGCCTGGCATTAGAAAACAACACAACACTATTGTTGAGTTCCTGTTCCTATTGCCATGTGTTCTCGAGGAACTTTTAGAAACAATAAATCCATTACTTCGGGCATTAAATGAAACTGCATTTCGGGATTTTTCCATCTAAAAATCAAATTGCTCTCAGTCGAACATGCATACCGGTACTTGGAATTCAGAGGCAAGTATGACAGCCACTAGACCACAAAGAATGGCTCAGAATGTCATAAAAGTAATTACCAAAGTATTAAACTCAAAATAACAATTTTATCAGCACTCTACCTCCTCATTAGAAAAAGTAGGCCTACTGTAATAGTAACAGAAACATTTGTGTAAGCTTCAATTACAAAGAGAGAATATTATTTACGAAATCACATCAGAGAAAAATATTATACATGAAGTGGTTATTTTCATAGTGGTACAACTCCACTGTTTGTCAGGTTAACAAATGTCCATTCTTTTTATTATGATTTTTTTTTCAGAAATGTATATTTATTTAAGTACCAGGTCGCAAAATGGACCCATGTCTTTTACAAGATGTATGTAACATAGTACATGATTCAGTATAAAAATACAATTTACATTCAAACACTTTCACCAAGAGTGAAGCGTTTTACAAGAAATCACTCATTCATTAAACATGAGAAATTACTAAACTATTGAGCAATGGATTTGGATGTGTTCTTACAAAGTTTAAAAATTTGGTTCTGGCATTTTGAATATAATCACTAAATAACATATTTAGTGACTCATATAGTTGAGAGTTACTGATATCATAGTCTGCTCCCGTGATTGTCCTGCATACTGATCTTTGTATTCCATCCAGTCTTTTAATATGACGTATATGAGTATTTGACCAAATTTCACAAGCATATAACATATAAGAACGGATCAGACAAGTGTATAATAAAACTTTGACTTTAAGAGAGATGCGACATTTGCAAAGAGGATACAGCAGCATGAAACGTTGAAAAGCTCTATCTCTGATTAAATTTATATGTTGTCTGTAAGTCAGTGTTCTATCAAGATAAACGCCGAGATATTTTACAGCCGAATTGAAAGGTATGTTTTGTTGTTGAACTGTGAGTTCTTCTGGTAAGTATGGGAATCTTTTAGTGAACTTTTTTTTTTTATTATGAAAGTGGTACAACTCCAACTTCCTTCTGCTGCCAACAGAGTGCACCATAATGCAGGCATCTTAGATAATCCTACATTATACAGAAATTTACAGAAAACTTTCATAAGGACTTGCTGTACCACCCCAATCCTCTGATAAGAGCCCTGGCAACAAGAGTATAAAATAACAACTATTGTCAAGATCGGTCACCTCAATTAAAAATATAAATGTTCCTGTTTGTTAACCATCTCTGTTAAAGTAAAAGCCTTTTAAGGCTGACACTTATGTGCCATACATGTTCCTGTTAATAAAAAAATAATAAATAAATAAATAAAAAATAATCCTACAAGAAAAATATTTTAATAGTGATGTAACTCAACACTGTGCTAAGCCAAAATAAGTGATTCTAAAGGATTTTGAGTTACTCTGATGATATTGCTGCTCAAGATTTGATCCAAATGGTAAAATATCGATTTTTATACAGAAATTCAACTTCTTTTCAATAAAAGCATTATTTTGGTACACCAAAGAGTTGCCTAGGATTTATCAATCATACATTGAATTTTTTTTTATTTAAATAATGGTATACCGTCATTGTCCTCCCTTTATTAGACATATTCCATACAATATTCATAAACCCCAGGCATAGAAAAGCTTAATCTCTGACAAGAAAGCATGGCAATAACAATTTTATCAGCACTCTACCTCCTCATTAGAAAAAGTAGGCCTACTGTAATAGTAACAGAAACATTTGTGTAAGCTCCAATTACAAAGAGATAATATTATTTACGAAATCACATCAGAGAAAAATATATATGAAATGGTTATTTTAATAATGGTACAACTCCACTTTTAGTCAGGTTAACAAATGTCCATTCTTTTTATTACGAAAGTGGTACAACTCCAACTTCCTTCTACTGCCAACAGAGTGCACCATAATGCAGGTGTCTTAGATAATCCTACAAATTGAAAAAACACAAGCTATCATATTTACCGATAGGAAACCTAAAAAACCAGATTGCCTTTGTCTCTTCTCAGAAAACATTAGACTACAAGAATGAAGTTAAATATCTAGGAGTGATTCTCCACAAACGTCTGTGCTACAGTGAACATGTAGAATATGCGAGTAACAAAGCTCTGGCCAGATTTATTCACTTATACCCACTGATTAGATCTCCGTATCTTAACTTTCCCCTCTAAGTGAGGCTTTATACATCCGTCATAAGACCAGTGATGACATATGGTTGTGAAGTTTGGAATTCCGCCCATCCAAGAATCATCAGAAGACTACATGCAATCCAACGATCAGTCTGCTTAAAAGTCACTGGTGCTGACTACACCACATCAAATGCACAGCTCCAAGATATGTTACAGATTGAATCATTTTATGATTTCATCAAAAGAATTTCAAATAACTTTTCTCGAAAGTTGCTGAATCATCCTAACCCTCTCATTCGAGCTCTGGCTACCTGAAGCGAAATTTGATTAATTAAATGCCTTCAAGAAAAGGATAACTAAGTTGGAACCAAAAAATCATTTTAATATCTACTTATATTACTTTAAAGTAAAAGCCTTATTTATATATAAGGCTGAAACTTATGTACAAATCAACATCATGACAATAAAAAATAAAAAAATAAAAAATAATCCTACAAGAAAAATATTTTAATAGTGATATAACTCAACTGTGCTAAGCCAAAATAAGTGATTCTAAAGGATTTTGAGTTACTCTGACGATATTAATGCTCAAGATTTGATCCAAATGATAAAATATCGTTTTTATACAGAAATTCAACTTCTTTTTAATAAAAACATTATTCTAGTACACCAAAGAGTTGCCTTGGATTTATTAATCATACATTGAATTTTTTTATTTAAATAATGGTATACCGCCATTGTCCTCCCTTTATTAGACATGTCCCACACAATATTCACAAATCCCAAGCATAGAAAAGCTTAATCTCTGACAAAAAAGTATGAACTATTATTTTTCAAATATTTCACATCCTGAATTTTCTGAACACATTTAACTTTAAGACTTCATATCACAAAATCAATGTAAATGGAGGTGTACCATTATTAAAATAACACCTTCATATGTACATGGGTTATTAGTCATCCTCTTCGTGCAACAACTGAAGCCAATCAGCAAAGGATGTCAAAAAAGATTTCAATGAAGAAGTAAGCAGTTACCAAATAATTCCTATAGCACAGATCATAATTTCAAGAGATTTGTTGTCATCCAATGGTTCAGTTTCATTTAAGGATCATATTTATGATGAGCTGTCGAATACTTCTATTAAATCTCCTTCAGATCTCCATACAAAAATATTGTTGAAGATAATTAATTGGTAAACTTAGTCAGAAGAAGAGACAAAGAAGCACTACCGATAATTTCTGATGTATAAGTGACAGGCAATTGCAGTCAAGGTGAAAAATTGACGGGGAGAGGGGGATGTCAGGGATCCTCCCCCTGAAGAATCTGGTATCTCTTGTTGAAAAGGTGTTAATTTGTCCTGCCAGAGACATTCATTTCCTTAAGGTAGGCCTACCTAATGTATTGTTTCTGTATTTTACATAATTAATTCAACACATAACAATGATTCTTCTTAGGATTGGTATTTTCTGGGCTAGAGAGCCATGTCGGTAATACCAACAGACCACGGTCCCCTAGCCCTGAAAATACCAATCCTATTGATGCCGGCCATGAAAGCCTATATTCTAAAATAATTCTTCTTGCTTGTTTTAATATAAGTTGAGCGCGACAACAACACGAGTCCGTCAACATTGCTAATTATTATTGGCAGTAATTATATCGACAATTAAAATTGTAATGTTCCCCCCAAGCAGAAAATATTCAATTCAAACCTGATTGCAGTGATGTAGTAGATGTGAAATATTACAATTTTTGGTGGTAAAAGTTAAATACTCCAATTTTTTGTACAACAATAGTATTGTATTGTATTTATTTACATTCCATGGTATTCGTACATCGTTTCACAGCTGGAATATGGAACATGTCAAAAAAATCTTAATGATATTACAGAAGTCATAGTCACAGTCCAGTTGAAATATATAGGCTACAGAGGAGTTTTACAATATACTAGTACAACACAAGGGGTTAGTATCGATACTTCATACATGACAGAAATATTTATGCAGCAGTGTTGAATGTCAAATTTACTTACAGAATAGAAGGTGTGAGAAATTATGAAGTTAATGAATGGTAGGAAAGAAAAAAGCAGATTTTGATCTAATAACGAAAAAAATAAGCCGATTTTAATGTAAGTTAGTGAAAAAAAAAAAATAAGCAGATTTTGATGTGGTGAAAAAGTTTAAAAATTGTTCCATGATTAAGTTTCCACCATAAGTGGAGTGACATGCCTAGTGGTATGTTGATAAAAGCTATATTTATTTAAATTCAATTAAACTTTTGTGTAATTTATTTTCTGTCTAATAAACTTAATAATTTCTGACTAGCCTACAGTATTTAATTTATACATGAAGTGTGTGTTACAAAACATTCCGACAGAGCAGTTTATAATTTCAAGAAATTCATTGTTATCCAACGAGAGTCAGAGGGAGGGAAAAAGAAAGACAAGTTTCCGATATGGAAAAAGTGATAGGAAATTGTAATAATGTAGCTATTAGAAATGAAGAATAATTATTAAGTTTATGAGATGATATGAAAGAAGTAGGCTAAGTAAATTCTGATATAGTGAAAAAATTTAAGAGTTTCTTTGTTGAATAAATTACTGGCCATAAGTGGCATGACAGAGTATCACTGCACCTGCGTATTTATAAAAATGTATAAAAATTGTATTTACATAACATCTACTTAAACTTAATCTGTATTTTATTTTATATTTAATAAGTCTAACATTTTCTAGGTATTTATGTACGTGACTGTTAAGCTATGCTTTACATTGTAATTTCAAGAGATTCTTTACCATCTAATGATACGGTTTTATTTAAGGATCATAATGATGAGCTGTCAAACATTTTGAGAGCTCTTTCAAATCTCCAAATTAGAAAACATCATTGACAATAATATTACAATAGTTAACTTACTGTAGCCTACTTTATAGGAAAGAATAAGAAATAATAGTTTCAGATGAAGCAACAAACAATTACTGCACTGATGTAGTAAAAGTGAAATATTCCAGTTTTTACACAACAATTATGAAGTCAGTGAGATGATATTCAAGGTGTAAGCAGAACAGTGAAAAAATTTAAGAATTTTTCTATGAATAAGTTTTTTACTATAGGCATCGTGACATGTTGTGCAGTGTATTAATAAAAATATATATTTATTTGTAACAATTTCAATTTAGAGTGTACTTTTTTTCTGTATAAGAAAACATATTACTTATACTTAAAAACATTTTGCTTATGGTACCAAATTTCGTTTTGTAATGGAGAATAAGAATTATTTATAATTACTGAAAAAAAATATTCATAAATGGAAATGCAAAATTTAACTGAAAATAGGGTGAAATAGCTATAAGAGAAGATAATTATATGAATGCTACATATAACATATTCATTAATTAATATCTTAAAACACGTACATTTAAGAAAATAGCACTCTACTACGAACACAGCCTAAGATTAAGATTTTCATTTTTTTATAATAACTACTTACTTTCCGTTCTGCAGATCTTCATAGAATTTAATTGTAATATTTATAGATACGTTTCTTGTTCTCATTCCTTTAATATAAACTGTTTTGAAACTTAAAAATTCATTTTCGCGAACACAAACACAGCGAAATACCCGACTGTAATTCAATTAGACGCGCGCACTTTGCAGACATATTAGAACCACACAATCACGAAGCTTGAGTTGTTGAGGGTATTAGGAACAATAGATTGTGCCGGTACTATTTCGCATTGTCTATAATGAGGCGATACTAGCGATCCTAGTGGTTAGCAACTATCTATGGATGCATATTCCCTACGTATTGAGCTTCGTGACTGTGTTAGAACTCTGGTGAATACTTTTAGAACTATTTGTGTCCGACCAGGTCCGACTGATTAAGTACTCAATTAGTATATAGAAAAACTAATGTTTTGAATCTATCAGTCATTTTTAATTTTATTTCTGAAACGCTTGATTAAAGCTTTGAAGTGAATTTTGGTATGGCTGATCGGTATTGCACCTCTATGTACATACCCGAGACATCCTTACAAGCGCTGACATCGTAAACTACATGATGTACGTAGTACTATTTTTTATAGCTCATATGATTATTACATAATCCCGACGTACCTACAGGACGCATTTTTGTCTTCAGAGCCTCGGAAACCTCAATGAGAGTCCTAATCTAGATTTAGAGCATTGCATTAGTGAATTGATGGGATTATTTCAAATGTAACAATCTCCTTGCAAAGGAACATCGGCATACTAGGGATTTCGACGGCATCGTGTTGGTTACTCCAATCGCATGTAGGTGTTTGTAGTTAAAAACATATTTTTCCTAATAAAGCTTAATTAATCGGGTAAATATTACATTGTAATGAATTCATTAAATAGCATATCTATTTATATTTTAATTCCAGCAGCATAATTTAAATAGACATAATGGTAATATAAAATTAAACGCCTTGCAAAATGGAAGGCAAATAAAATACACAACGAATATGTACGGGGTACGTACCACACTCTTCTTGGTACCACAGCAGTAATCAGACGAATAACTATACCGTGGAACGGTTATAATATCCGTCACTAAAACCAGCTGAATTATGAATATCACTTAAAATCTCCGTAAATGTATTTTGGCGTTCATTAACATCTGTATTACTGGACTAATTCGAATTAAGAGTAATGCTGTCATTGCTAGACACTAAATAAATGGAGTTGTAAACGTTGGCAATCCTTATTCACACTCATTTATTTTCTTGCAAGAGTAAATGGGAGGGAACGTAGTTCGTAAAGATTCTGAAGTGGAATGAATCTGTTTTATTTATGTAGAAGTAATCGGTAAAATATTGAACCGTGCAAATGATGTAATCATTTATTGTTTAATTTACGGTACAACGTATGCCTCTATTGCAACGGTAAGAGGTCCTACCAATTTTATTATGCAGTCATAAAGTATTGTCATATAGCTTATTATGAATTCTCTACAATTGCGCTGCCAAAGAAAGGATGTCGATACCCACTACCGATCAAAATGTGTATATGCAAGACATATCAAAAGCCTGAACTAACCAAACCTTACCTGTCACATACTCGACCTTACGAAAACTCAATTTCTATTTGTCTATGTTCATACCAAAAGCTTACATGCAAGGCATGTGGTCCCACCTCTCAGCACTTTTACAACTTTTTACCCTTATTTCGGTACGAAATTAGCATCGCCATTCAATTTGTCTTTTGTTTATGGTATTATAATTCGACTAAACACGTAAATATATCCTGGCGGCACTTTTCTTCGGTAACACAATTTTAAAGAAATAACGGTAATTCGGTAGAAAATGTTGGTCAGACATCAATATCACAGAGAACCAGTGACAAGCTAGGTTTGGTTTGTTGAGGTTTTTAGTATGTCTTGCATATAATCTATGTTTTGGTGGGTATGTCAAAAGCCTGAACAAACCAAATCCAACGTGTTACTGATCCTCGATGATTTCTGCCATATTGACCAATTTTATAACGAATTATTGAAATAACTATATTTACTATGGGAAGGTCTAAGTACATGACATATTTTGGGAAAACGAATTTGTATCAAGTTCGTAGTACCTGTATATCAAAATTTGAAAATCTCTTCAAGAAACGTAAAAGGAACACAAAACTGTACGTTCCTGTTATAGGTACAGTGTTTTTTAATGCCTTTTTTTATTTCAGGGTTTTGCGACGTTACTATGGATTCTGTTCTGCTTCAAAAACAGGTCCGTGATAATGCTGAGGATTTTAGGAGCTATTTGGAAGATTTAAAAAGTTGGGAAGCTGAAATGAAGAGAAAAGAATCAGTACTTGATACGTCAGCGTCTGGTGACAAGGTTAATGATTATATTACTGATATTCCAGTTCCAAAAACCATAATAAGCTGTTACATTTAATTTGAAGCCGTCTACTTTTTACATAATATGTCAGTATGTATTAACTCAAATGTCTTCATGGGATTATGAAACTAAAGGGACTATGGGTGGGGAATAAAAACTATTATTATTCTTCTACTTTATTTTCTACCTTTTACCTCTCTTTTTCCCTTTTCCCCCTTCTCACTTTCTAATACTTTCATTGCAATTTTATATAACTTAGGCTAAATACATAGTAGTCTTTCAACTTAACCATTAGACCAGAACATCGTTGAAATTGTATAGAAGTCATACCTTCTGTAATGTCTTTCAACTATCAATACAGTCCACACTGGTTCTCAGTCAATAAATTAGTATTAAATTGTAACAAAACTGACATAATTCAATTTAAATCCTGTTCAAATTCAACATCGCAAATTTCTAGCGCAATAATTAACAATAGATCCCTATTAGAAACAACAACAACCAAATTTCTCGGCTTAAAAATCGATAATGTGTTAAATTGGAAAAATCATATTAAAGAAATTACCCCCAAACTAAATTCAGCTTGTTTTGCTATTAGATCTCTGCAAAAGATAGTAAATATCAATACTTTAAAAACATTATACTTTGCATACTTCCACTCGGTAATGAGTTTTGGAATAATATTCTGGGGAAATTCCACAGATAGTAACAATATATTTCTATTACAAAAAAGAGTAATTAGAATAATAGTAGGTGCGAAATCTAGGGAGTCGTGTAGGACTATTTTAAAAAAACTACAAATAATGCCCATGGCTTGTCAGTATATCTTTTCATTAATAGTCTTCCTCGTATGTAATCGTGAAAACTTTGTAACTAATTCAACAGTTCATAGCATAAATACACGTCAAAAAAATGACTTTCATACTCCATCGGCAAGTCTATCGTGCTATCAAAAAGGAGTGCGTTATATGGCAGTAAAAATTTTTAATAGCCTCCCTATCGATATAAAAAATGAAACTCAAAACATAAAATTATTTAGGGCCAAATTAAAGAAGTACCTAATTTCTCACGCCTTCTATTCTGTAGGTGAATTCATGACATTCAATAACACTTCATGAAATTGATACTAAAACTATGTGTTGTGCTAGTAGACTATATTGTAAATCTCGTCTGTATATATTTCATCTAGACTGTGACTATAAATTAAGATTTTATAATAGTATTAAGTTTTTTGACTTGTTCCATATTCTAGCTGTAAGCATGTATGAATACCATGGAATGTTAATAAATACAATACAATACAATACAATACCTGTGGAGTAACGGTTAGCGCGTCTGATCACGAAACCAGGTGGCCTGGGTTCGAATCCTGGTCAGGACAAGTTACCTGGTTGACGTTTTTTCCGAGATTTTTCCTCAACCCAACATGAGCAAATGCTGGGTAACTGTCGGTGTTGGACCCTGGACTCATTTCACCGGCATTATCACCTTCATCTCATTCAGATGGTAAATAACCGAAGATGTTGATAAAGCATCGTAAAATAACCTACTAAAAAAAAGACTATCAATACAAATTAATCAATTCATGTTATACTTAAATAATTTCAATTTAAATGTTACGAATGATACCCATATAGGTTATTACTTCAAAACTTCACATTGACATTTCAGTCACTAACTTATATGCGTGTACAGTAAGATGAAGCATTCCTACAAATTATTTATTTATTTGTCTGATGGCTAGTACATGATATTTACTATCATTGACTGAGGGGAAAAACAAGAAAGTGGTGAATAAAACTACGGATTAAGTAATTAAAAAAATTCGGGCTCTGGCTTCCCAGTAACGGTCGACTTCCTTGGAGGATTTCAGAGCAGGGCATTTTGCAAGATGTTGTCTATCCATGTCTTCCTGTTGATGGCACAAAATGCCTTTTAAGGATTACTCTGAACAACTTAAGATCCTTCAGTGGAATGCAGGAGCATTATCCCAGGCCAAGAAAACGGAACTTACAAACATCATGACACAATCCAACATAGACGTCTTCATAATAATTGAAGCCAATCTTCCTACAAATTATATAATAAGATATAATTCAATTTCACTAGATAGACTGATGTGTACTTCCCAAATAATTTTGGAGTTTATATCGTTTACACACTATATATATTATCACATTATCTAACAGGCTAGGTATAGTGGTGTCATATTCTGCGGTAATGTTACCATAGTCAGACATATAGTGCTGATGCATGTATTTGTTTGTAGGCTTTGCCTCCTGTTCGCAGTAAAATGAGGAAAGAGTGTAAAGAGCAGAAAATTAAAGCTGAAAAAAAATCTGAAAAACCAACAAGGATTTCTGGATCTGATTATGCTTCGTGGGACAAGTTTGACGTGGTGAGTTTTGCAGATCTGCTTTTTCATTGAACTTAAGTAAATGGAATTATCCATTAAGATTAAAAATGAAAAGAGAGACTTGAGTAAATATAAATGAAATCAGTATCTTTAGTTGATTTAAATAAAATTAGTACCCTACACTTTTGCTGTGTATCTTATTCAGTGAAGATGTCATTATGTTTTGATTTTCATTCACAACAATAATAGTGTAATACCAAGGGAGATGCCTCAGTCGTGAGATACTGGACTCACATTTGGGAGGTCCCGAGTTCAAATTCAGTGGTTGGCTAGCCTGATCAGTGTTTTTGGTGGTTTCCTTGATCATAAAATAACTCTGAAACTAGTTATTCATGAGGCAAGTGCCAGTTTGGTTCTCACTTCCACAACAGACATATAGATTACTGTTTTGCAAGACCTGACAGTGGATATATCCATATGGCTACTAGATGATAATATGTCTGCAAAATGGAATTAAAGTGTACTGTTCCCAGGGCAGGTATTACACTATTGGTGTTCCCTAACAAAGAATATGGTAAAATATTTCAACATAGATCTGTGATAAAAGGTAGGATATGGAGTATAATACATTAATAAATGATGTAGGTCATCCCATATTATTTGCAGATGACGCCAGTATAGTACAAATTTACAGCCAACACATTCCAGTCTTCAACAGAGGCAATTCTCCTCAAAATATGTAATTGGTTCTCAGCCAATAAATTAGTATTAAATTGTAATAAAATTAACATAATCCAATTTAAATCCTGCCCAAATTCAGCCTCGCAAATTTCAAACTCAATAATTAACAACAGGCCCCTAATAAAAACTAGCAACAAGACTTACTAAATCTACATACTTAGACTTCAACAAACAAAATTAGATAACACAATCTCAAGGGAAAAAATGGAACTCTCTGTATCATAATCCCAGTTGATTCCCGATTTACCACGCAAATCGTCTGTTGTTGCATTTAGATTGGCAATAGGCCATGACTGTTTGGCCAAGCATCTGCATAGAATTGGAATATATCAGTCCCCTAACTGTCCATTGTGCAACTCAAATCAAGAAATGGATTCAGAACATCTGAAAATCTGTGCATCAGTGGCTGACCATGACAATATCTTTGAAAAATATTGGAGTGCAAGAGGTCAAATTACTTTATTGCCAAACGCCTGGCATTAGAAAACAACAACAACAAAATTTCTTGGCCTACAAATCGATAATATGTTAAATTGAAAAAAATCATATTACAGAAATAATCCCCAAACTAAATTCAGCATGTTTTGCTGTTAGATCTATGCAAGGGATAGTAAATATAAATACTTTAAGAACAATATAGTACTTTGCATAATTCCACTCAGTAATGAGTTTTGGAATAATATATTAGAAAAATTCTACTGATAGTAACAGTATATTCCTACTACAAAAAAGAGCAATTTGAATAATAATAGGTGCCAAATCTAGGGAATTGTGTAGGACCATTTAAAAAAAAAACTACAAATAATGCCCATGGCTTGTGAGTATATTTTTTCATTAATCCTTGTATGTAATCGTGAAAACTTTGTAACTAATTCAACAGTTCATAGCATAAATACTTTTAAAAAGAAAATTATTTTCATACTGCATCAGCAAATTTATTGTGCTATCAAAAAGGAGTGCGTTATATGGCAGCAAAAATTTTAATAGACTCCCTATGGATATGAGACATCAAACTCAAAACATAAGATTATTTAGGGTCAAATTAAAGAAGTACGTAATTTCTCACATTTTTTATTCAGCAGGTGATTTTATGATATTCAGCAACTCTGCATGAATATTTCTGTGTTGTATTACTTACTTACATATGGCTTTTAAGGAACCCGAAGGTTCAGTGCCGCTCTCACATAAGCCCGTCATCGGTCCCTATCCTGTGCAAGATTAATCCAGTCTCTATCATCATATCCCACCTCCCTCAAATCCATTTTAATATTATCCTCCCATCTATGTCTCGGCCTCCCTAAAGGTCTTTTTCCCTCCGGTCTCCCAACTAACACTCTATATGCATTTCTGGATTCGCCCATACGTGCTACATGCCCTGCCCATCTCAAACGTCTGGATTTAATGTTCCTAATTATGTCAGGTGAAGAATACAATGCGTGCAGTTCTGTGTTGTGTAACTTTCTCCATTCTCCTGTAACTTCATCCCGCTTAGCCCCAAATATTTTCCTAAGCACCTTATTCTCAAACACCCTTAACCTATGTTCCTCTCTCAGAGTGAGAGTCTAAGTATTAAGTATCGATACTAACCTTGGACCTTGAACTCATTTCGGTGGCACTGTCACCATATCATTCAGATGCTAGATAACCATAGATGTTGATAAAGTATCGTAAAATAATCCAAAAAAAAAAAGAATAGTCCAACCTGATCGCCTAACTAGTAGTGAATGGAGACTAGCTCTTAAAATGACAGCTAATGTTTGTCCGCTGCGTGCTATACCAGGGGCCTGTTTCACAATGTTTACAATCTTTGTAAATTGTAAACTTTGCTTGTAAATTGTAAACTTCTGTTTCACAATCTTTGTAATGTTGAACTTTACAAAGGAAATCAAATCTTTACAAATTAAATTTTGCTCACTTTACAAGTATTCTGTTTCACAATGAAGAGTAATTTTACAAACATGTAAATTTTACTTGTAAAATTAGCACATTTTCTACAATACCTCTGAGATGTGTAAAGTTTGATATTGCAACAAATTATGAATAAATACACTAAAGAAATGCTTATTAAATTAATTTTTGAGTAGCAGGATAATATTAAGAATTAAATTAAAGCAGTTTTGATGTTATTAAGGAGTTCTAATGACTCAGACGAAGATATTGAATTTAGGCCTAATCAAACGAAGACGTATACGTAAAATTCTTCGGGCAAGAATTAATAAGTTCGTATCATTGTATAAATTTAATGAAAGGTTTCGAATGAGTCCCGCGCTATACTTCAGAATACCGCATAAGTATTTATATACAAAGACTGTATTTAATAATACTCGCACTTAATAAAGAAGTTCCCTGCGCCAAAAATAAATAATTCAATATTGCAATAGCGACACTACTTACGCGGTATTCTGAAGTCGTTTCGAGTCTTGTTTCGCTGGAATCTCTCCTACATCATATCCAACATCCAAAAGAGAAAAGTGATGCCCTAGCCCCTAACCTCAAAGCGAGAACTGTATTGTTTTGCATTGGATGCATTCTAGCTGTCAGTACAGAATTTCTAAGATATCAGTGTGCAAAAGTGCCCACAGGGTAGTTGAGGTTGTTAAAAGAGTTAAATTCGGGGCAGGTTTTTGATCACCAAAATGTTATTTACTATAGCACAGAATTTTTATGTTGCTGATGGGATCACTAATGTTTGTGAGGTTATGGATGCAACATTAATAAATACTGATCGATCAACACAAAAAATTAACCTGATTTTGTGGTTAGACATCGTAATTATTTTATCAGTTGCATATTTGTACATGGACCAAATCTGTTATTTACTTATTTGACTGAATTTTGTGCTAACTTTGGTCATTAAAGTAGTAGACATGTTGGTATACTCGACCAATCACATCACATGAAACTCTGTTGTCGCCAATATATAAAAATCTAAATACTTTTAATTTTTTTTAACAATACTTTATATTTTCTGTTGGTGAAATATGAATCAGCACGCTTAGAATAATCTATTTTAGTACAAAATATAAACATATGTATTGATAATAGTAAAAATACAGCGACTTTAGCTTTGCTCCTTAGCGATTTTTGTAAACTGTCGTTGGCGATCGTGTGTAACCAATAATGCGTATTTGTAAATTTCTTTAGCTGATTTTGTAAAGTTCGTCAGACTTTACAAACTAATAAAATAGCATTGTGAAACACAATTTACAGGCATTTGTAATCTTTTACTTGTTATTTGTAAATTGTTAATTTATAATTTGTAAGGATTGTGAAACGGGCCCCAGGAAGGTCCCGAGACGGAAACCACTGTCGTCGTTGCATCATGAGATTGAAACTCTTGGCCACGTTTTGGGTGCCTGTCCTTTCAGCGAGACGCTGCGGAACTCTAGACATCACAGAATCAGGTCCATGATTGCCGAAGCCTTGAGGAAGAAAGGTCTCACTGTGCACGAAGAAGTCCATGGCATCTCTCAAGAGGGATCCTGTCGGCGAATTGACATGCTTGCCATTCCACCAGGCTCTACATCCGCCTCCATTATCGACCCAACTGTCAGGTTTGAGACACAGGAATAGCAGCCCGCTGAAGTCCACGAACAAAATTGCAGAATTTATGAGCCCACAGTTCCATTCTATTTGGAGAAATACCACCTCACCTCCATTGAAGTAGTTGGGCTAATGGTTGGCGCTAGGGGCACAATACCTCGCCTCTTTGCCAGTTTCTGCAAGAAGTTCCAGCTGAACGACGACTTCATTCGTGATGTTTCCCTTACTGCTATCAGAGGATCACTTGCCATTTTAAAATACCATCTGTACTTTGTTTCCTAAAAAGGAAGAACTTTTGTTCGAACGTCTGATCTGTTTGTTTACTATGTTTAGGCCTGTTATATGTATGCTATTATTTTTCCTGTACTCAATTTCCCCCCCCCCTTTCCCCCCCACATTTCTCTTTTGTGGTTGTTTTTTTTTCACTCTGTGTGTTAATTATGCTTTGTCCAATGTGGCAGTTCCGTTATTGGGAAAGCTGAAAGAGTGTCTTTCTAGTTGTTATGTTCCGCCATATTGGCTTCAAACTAGTTAGATCTGTTATGAACGGTAACAAGATGCACATACATTTTACAAAAGAACTTTCATCAAAGAAACTTTTATAAAAGAAAACCTGTTACACTGTCATCTATTTTATAATCTTATTTTATAAAAAATCTTTGATGTATATCTTCGATAGTGTAATACCAGCGTAACAGGCAGTAGCATTATTACCCCGAAGAGTGACTATAAATAAAAAAGATGGCTCATATTAAATATATTGCAGTGACTACAGCTGGTTAACTTGCACTACAAAATATATTTATTTTGCAGGATAAAGCATGTGAAGAGCTGGAAACTGAAAAACAGGAGGAATCTGAAGATGATGATGACGAGATTGAAGATATTGATGAAGTGAAGTTAAGAGAAGAAGCAGTCTATGAAAAGGAGATGGTAAATTTGATACTGTAATTGAATTACAATATAACATTTATTTTAAAAGTATATTACGATACAAGGTACAGAAGTGCTTTTTACAAAAGCAAGGAAAAGTTTCAAAAATGAGCAGTGCGAGTTTTTCATTTTCCGAGATTTTGTAATGCTCTTCACAAACGTGTATTGTACAGACTTTTTTGCACGATAGTATAGTTTGAAAACATTTTTTAAAATCTTAATGTACAGTACATGTATTATACTGTGAACAGCTGACTGAAGGTTAGCAGTCTGGCCAATATTTAAACTTCACCATCAACTTCAATGCGATGGAGTAAAAATGACTCGGGTACTTGAAATATTTCGTGTTCAATTGGAATATTAATTTTTGTTTTATTTTCGTTCTTATGCCCCCCAAGTGCCTTCATGGCATGTGACGGGGATATCTTTACCTTTTTTTTACCTTGTGTTTCCCTTGTTCTCGTTGTCGTCCCCTCTTCCTCTTTGTATTCCCCTTATTCTCCTTGTCTTTCCTTTCACTTTTTATTCTCCTTGTTGTCTTTGTCTCCCCTGGTTCTCTTTTTATTCTCCTTGTTCTCATTGTCTTCCCCTTCTCCTTGTCTTCCCATTGTTCTTTTTGCATTCCCCTTGTTCTCTTTGTCTTCCCATTGTTCTTTTTGCATTCCCCTTGTTCTCTTTGTCTTCCCATTGTTCTCCTTGTCTTCCTCTTGTTCTCTTTGCATTCCCATCGCTTACATAGTGTTTCTCTTATTCGCATTGTCGTCCCCTCTTCCTCTTTGTATTCCCCTTGTTCTCCTTGTCTTTCCTTTCGCTTTTATTCTCCTTGTTCTATTTGTCTCCCCTGGTTCTCTTTTTATTCCCCTTGTCTTCCCATTGTTCTTTTTGCATTCCCCTTGTTCTCCTTGTCTTCCTCTTGTTCTCTTTGCATTCCCATCGCTTACATAGTGTTTCTCTTATTCGCATTGTCGTCCCCTCTTCCTCTTTGTATTCCCCTTGTTCTCCTTGTCTTTCCTTTCGCTTTTTATTCTCCTTGTTCTCTTTGTCTCCCCTGGTTCTCTTTTTATTCCCCTTGTCTTCCCATTGTTCTTTTTGCATTCCCCTTGTTCTCCTTGTCTTCCTCTTGTTCTCTTTGCATTCCCATTGCTTACATAGTGTTTCTCTTATTCGCATTGTCGTCCCCTCTTCCTCTTTGTATTCCCCTTGTTCTCCTTGTCTTTCCTTTCGCTTTTTATTCTCCTTGTTCTCTTTGTCTCCCCTGGTTCTCTTTTTATTCCCCTTGTCTTCCCATTGTTCTTTTTGCATTCCCCTTGTTCTCCTTGTCTTCCTCTTGTTCTCTTTGCATTCCCATTGCTTACATAGTGTTTCTCTTATTCGCATTGTCGTCCCCTCTTCCTCTTTGTATTCCCCTTGTTCTCCTTGTCTTTCCTTTCGCTTTTTATTCTCCTTGTTCTCTTTGTCTCCCCTGGTTCTCTTTTTATTCCCCTTGTCTTCCCATTGTTCTTTTTGCATTCCCCTTGTTCTCCTTGTCTTCCTCTTGTTCTCTTTACATTCCCATCGCTTACATAGTGTTTCTCTTATTCGCATTGTCGTCCCCTCTTCCTCTTTGTATTCCCCTTGTTCTCCTTGTCTTTCCTTTCGCTTTTTATTCTCCTTGTTCTCTTTGTCTCCACTGGTTCTCTTTTTATTCCCCTTGTCTTCCCATTGTTCTTTTTGCATTCCCCTTGTTCTCCTTGTCTTCCTCTTGTTCTCTTTGCATTCTCATCACTTACCTTGTGTTTCCTTTGTTCTCATTGTCGTCCCCTCTTTCTCTTTGTATTTCCCTTGTTCTCGTTTTCCTTTTGTTCTTTTTGCATTCCTCTTGTTTCCCTTCTTCTCCTTGTATTCCCTTTGTTCTCCTTGTCCTTTCCTTGTATTCTCCTTTTTCTCCGAGTATTCCTTTTGTTCCCCTTGTATTCCCTTTGTCCTCCTTGTATTCCCCTTGTTCTCCCTGTATTCTCCTTACTGTTCGTGAACTCTCCTATGTAAAGATATGCAGCATTGGCCATTTTCTTGGGGGTGATGTTCTTCACATGAGTGGCATCTGTCATCTTGAATAACTATTATGGGCACATCTTTTTCATGATGATTCTTAAATTGCGTATTTAATTGAAAACTAATGTGTAAAATATCTAATAACGTAATAGGCCTGTACTCTTATCAAAAGACAAGCTTGGAAATTCTTTGTTAGTTTCTTAATGCCATGTGTCAGTTTTGTTCAAAAGAAATTCAGCACTGTTTCTTTTCGTTTCTCTTTCTTTTCCTTTACACATATTTCTTAATAGATAAATTGTACATTTCTGATTTGTTACAGGGCAATGATTTTGTCAAGAAACAGAAATGGAAAGAAGCTATCCAGTGTTACAGCCGAGCTATTAAATGTTATGCATATGATGCTATATTCTATGCAAATCGTGCTTTGTGTTACTTGAAGACAGGAGAGTGAGTATCTTGTGTGATATCTTTACATAGCCTCTGTACAATGTTTCTTCAAACAGACTCATACAGTTCTAACATTTAGCCGATATGTCTTCAGTTTTTAAATACATTTCAGTAGCTCCGTACTCTGGTTGATACTGTATCACAAGATTTTACCATTACCTTTACTTACTTATGGCTTTTAGAGAACCCGGATGTTCATTGTCACCCTTATATAAGCCCACCATCAGTCCATATTCTGAGCAAGATTAATCCAGTCGCTACCATCATATCCCAACTCCCTCAAATCCATTTTAATATTATCCTCTCATCTGTGTCTCAGCCTCCCCAAAGGTCTTTTTTCGTCTGGCCTCCCAACTAACATTCTGTATTCATTTCTGGATTTGCCCATACGTGTTACATGCTCTGCCCATCTCTAATGTCTGGAGTTAATGTTCCTAATTATGTCAGGTGAAGAATACAATGTGTGCAGTTCTGCATTCTGTAACTTTCTCCATTCTCCTGTAACTTCATTCCTCTTAGCCCCAAATATTTTCCTAAGTACCTCATTATCGACACCCTTACTCTCTATTCAATTTTTTTGAGAGCAGACTGGGTGACATAAGCTTCTCAACCGAATAATAACAGGCATTTCATTACCCATAATTACATAAACAAAGCAGTCTTATAGAATTGCCAAAGTTGAAAGCATGAAGTACTGAAATGATTATGATCGTCTTTTAGTAGACAGTATGAAACAAATGTAGATCTTTTTCAGTTGATGGTGTTGCAAACTTTATGTTGTCCTGTTATGATTTCGTAGTCAACAACTTTTAATTTAAATGCTGCACTGTATGAAAACTTTATCTGTAAGGTGACATTGTGTGTACAGGTTGTTTCAGGAAGAATAGTAAAAACTTTAGTTTGTCATATTATCGATAATTCTCAATAAAAAAAGTTCATATAAACATGTGTCTTATTGTCAATGGATGCAGAGATACAGCTGCTTGAATCTGGTGATTTACGCAATGCAATGATGTTGTGACGCCCAACATGTTATCAAATCATCATAAAGGGCCCATACATGTACAATTTGTGCAAAACGAACTTCCACTATTACTGGAGGAGGTTCTTTTGGCTACAAGGAGTCGTATGTTCTTTCAGTATGGTGGAGCTTCTGCATATTATAGTCATCAGGTGACAACAATATCTAAACCACACTTTTCCTCAATGATGGATCATCTGCGATGTCCTGTTCATTGGCCTCCAGACCTCACTCGCTTACATTTTGGTTTGTGGGGATAATGAAAAGCGAAATATACAAAGAAAAGGTAAATGCAAGAGATGATTTGATTTCTCGCATTATTTGTAGTGCTGACCTCATAAGCTGCTGGACCCTGGACTCATTTTGCATGGATTATCACCTTCATTTCACTCAGATGCTACATAATCATCACAGTTGATAAAGCGTCTTAAAATAAAGTACGTATTTAAAAGAAACATTTTACATATCAGATTCAAATAGATATATCTCCACATCCATTTACAATTGGACAGATGTATATAAATGTAGCCTATACATACATAGTGTTCTGCCCAAGAGTAAGCCTTTTACTGCAAACTCAAGCATTTTCCAATTTTTCCTATTTTCTGTCTCCGAATATGATCCATATATCTTAATGTTGTCTATCATCTGCTTCTGCTCCGAATTTTTCTCCCATTCACCGTTCTTTCTAGTGCATCCTTCAGTAACAAGGAAAAGCCCAGGCTCAAGAAGTGCTAGCAGATCCCTTTTGTACACCTAGAAGGAAGTCAACCAGCACTGTCAGGGAGATCTAGTGAAATCTTAGGAAAACACTTCTCCCTTCTCCTCAACAGAAGTAACCTAATCACTGAATGCCAAATCAAAGAGCCAACATTATACGACATTAAATATGTGCTTCAGTGGCTGACCATGACAATATCTTTGAAAAATATTGGAGTGCAAGAGGTCAAATGACTTTGTCAAACGCTGGCATTAGAAAACAACAACATTATACGACATAGAGCTGATAAGCATAGTGTAAGTAAGAGCAGCCATTCTCAAGGCCAAAGACAAAAAAGCAACAAGACCAGATGGATTTGTAATGAAAATATGGACACAGTAGACTAATTGAATCCTTTCTGGACTGACCTGTTCAATACATTCAATGGATTTTAATGTGTATAATATGTTATTTTTGTGTTATTGTATTCATGTATAGCAGTGTATTGTTTTTATCGTGATTCTGTTTATTTTGATTGTTTATTTACATTTCTCACGTAAATTAATATAAAAGTTCACCATACATTTACTATCACACTTTGCAAGGTTTTGAGAATTGAAAATCTGGTCACCTTATTAAAGTAGAAGCCAGTTCCAAAAGCAAGTATTAGCTGTCACTAGGCATGTCAGAGGAGTGTGTGTGATGGCAACAGCATACCCTATTGATTACACAAGTCGACTAAACCCACTCTTAACACTAGGAAGGCATGTTATTGCTGTCAGAAAAGATACGAACAAAAAAGCCAAAACAAACTTTCTGACTTTTTCTTAAGGAAGTAGTGAAAAATCAGTGTTTAGATTTGGTAATACTGTACCTACTTTATGAATTCTATTTTTAATACACTTGATGCTTTCATGTACATAGGTACTTATGAGTCAGTTTCTTATATTTCAACTCTGGAAAAGAGTATATATCTAGTATCCCAAATGGGGTCAGCCCCTTTTATTTCAGTTGGCAGAGGTTTTACTGTACTTGTATAATGCCTCTTTTCCTTTAAAATTCGCCCATAAATATCTCCTCACCCATTAAACACTTGTGACATAGTATATCAGGTTAACCCAAACTACATTATCCTGAAATATGTAGCATTCCTCCTGGGAAACCTTGTATACATATATTTATATAAATGACAGGAAAATGGTAAACAAAACTGAAAAGAAGCCTTAATCAAATATGTAACTTGAAGCTCATTTGTTTGAAATGTGTGTATCTAATGCTCTGGATTTAACAATGAAGTCATCATCCTTCTTGCTTCCCAATATTTTGATGGAAGGTCCACAAATGTCCTAAGAGTTTCACAATTAGCCAGCTGCTCCATCTCCATGTCCTCTTCTCTGGTGCACAGTAAGTACTGTATTAGGTGAATTCAGTACTCCAATACAATGGAACAATACTCCAGAGAACAAGGTGCCGGTGCAGGTGTTACGTGCTGTCTCTTCTCACTTTATAGATCTCTTGGGTATGGAACAACAAGTTTTGATGGTGAAATCATTGCAATAAGTGAAAGTCTCAGGAATCTTCTATGCCACATCAGTAAATTAAAAAATGCAGTTATATTGTCAGACTCCAAAGCAGCTATTCTATCAATAGTCTCTAAACACACATCTTCATCTCAAACAGCAGATATAACTAATATGCTCTCTCAATTAATATCACTCAATAAAAGAATTGTATTCCAATGGATACCATCCCATTGTGGAATCCTGGGAAACGAGAATGCAGATGCTTTAGCAAAGAAGGGCAGCACTGCTACTTACAGACCTGTTACTAAATCTACATATTACTCTGTGAAAAGATTTATTAAATCTACATACTTAGACTTCAACAAACAAAATTTGATAACACAATCCCATGGGAAAAAATGGAACTCTCTGCATCAAAATCCACAGTTAATTCCCGATTTACCACGAAAATCGTCTGTAGCTGCATTTAGATTGGCAACAGGCCATGATTGTTTGGCCAAACACCTGCATAGAATTGGAATATATCAGTCCCCTAACTGTTCATTGTGCAACTCAAACCAAGAAATGGATTCGGAACACCTCAAAATCTGTGCTTCAGTGGCTGGCCATGATAATATCTTTGAAAAATATTGGAGTGCAAGAGGTCAAATGACTTTATTGTCAAATGCCTGGCATTAGAAAACAACAACATATAAATGACAGGAAAATGGTAAACAAAACTGAAAGAAGCCTTAATCAAATATGTAACTTGAAGCTCATTTGTTTGAAATGTATGTATCTAATGCTCTGGATTTAACAATGAAGTCATCATCCTTGTTGCTTCCCAGTATTTTGATGGAAGGTCCACAAATGTCCTAAGAGTTTCACAATTAGCCAGCTGCTCTATCTCCATGTCCTCTTCTCTGGTGCACAGTAAGTACTGTATTAGGTGAATTCAGTACTCCAATACAATGGAGGTGTTTACTGAGGCAATCATGACCAGTAATCAATCTAAACATGGCCACGGCAGATTTTCGAGGTAGATCAGGAATTAATTTTGGATCTTTGAATGATCCTTTCCATTTTGAATTTTGATGTTTTGCCTATTCGCTGTTACTTATTCTTTTTATGATTCATGTGGGAACTTGAAATTTGTTTGTTTGAAATGTATTTCTTCTAATCAAGATGTAAGACACCAACTTTATTTTATTATTTCAGTAATAGGTCAGCAGAAGTGGATTGCACAACAGCACTGCAGCTAGATCCCAACTATGTGAAAGCCTATCAGCGGCGTGCAATGGCTCGGGCAGCATTAGGGCAGTTACAGGAGGCAAGAGTGGATCTCTTGAGAGTGATGGAACTGGAACCGAAGAATGTGCAGTCTAAAGGGGAGTTACTGAAATTAGAAAAGAAATTAAATACGCAGCCTAAAGCAAAGGTAAGTCTTACTTCCAGCTCCAAACCATTTAAATATTCACATGTTCCTCCTTTCCTCCTTTCTGTGTAACAGATTGCGTAAAACAATCCACAAATTTTTCCATTCTACGCTCTTATTTACCTGTTTGTGTTCTGCGTGCTGTGTACTTAGCTCTGTTTCAATCAATAATTCAGTATGGTATTTTAGGTTGGGGAGGAATGGCAAAATCGACTCTCCATCCTTTAAATCTGCTCCAAAAAAGAATTATCAAAATTTGTCTATATAAACCTTTTGATTACCCAACAAAATTAATTTTTCAGGAATTTGGCGTATCAAATCTAGAACAAATTTATAAACAAAAATTGCTGATTTACTTCCATAAAAACCACAATAAATTTAAATATGATCCTCATGAATACCAGACGAGACAAAACTACAGTTTCTTTCTAAATACTCCCAAATGCCACACAACTGCTGGATTAAAACACAGCAGAAATTTTGGACCCAAAATATATAATACATTAATTAGAGCTTACCCTGAGCCAAGTACACTTAACACACATAGATTTAAGAAACAAATCAGATTAATTATTTAATTTTTTAAGCTAATTGAGTTAAAATTGTTACTCTAATATTCATGTACTTCTGTATTTTCTATTTGTATATAGACCCTGTTATTACATGCTGTATGTATTTTACCATTTATTAATGTGATTGTGCTCAATGAACTCTCGTAATTTTGTGATATATTTTGTATAACTGATCTGAACTGCGCCCGAGCACGAGCTTCTGCTCTTTCGGGCTGCAATGCCTAATGTAGCTCAAGTGTATAGTATTAATAAATATTATTATTATTATTATTATTATTATTATTATTATTATGTCTATGTGCTCAAGATATTTAAACAACTGTCATACTGTAAACTAATATTACTCCAGTCAGACTAAACTTTTCGTTCTGAAAAGGAATTTTACAATGTTATATTTGTTCAGATCAAATTTCTGCACATTTAAGGGGAGAGGATGGTATTTTTTGGTGAAAATGAGTAAATTTTCCAAAAAAAAAAAAAAAAAAAAAAAAAAAAAAAAAAAAAAAAAAAATCTTTAAAATACTCTCTGATATGTGTGGAATGCATAGCATAACATTTTGTGGGTATTTGTGCCCTTATCGAATGTTGAGTCGCCATTTTTAAACTTCCTGCATTATGGATTTTTAAATCACACGCCCACGTTTATTGTTGTTTCCAGTAAATTAAATTTTCAAAAAAAAAAAAATTTTTTTTCTTTAAAATACGCTTTGATATGTGTGGAATGCATTGCATAACATTTTGTGGGTATTTGTGCCCTTATCGGATGTTGAGACGTCATTTTTAAACTTCCTGCATTATGGATTTTTAAATCACTCGCCCACGTTTATTGTTGTTTCCAGTAAATTAAATTTTCAAAAAAAAAAAAAATTTTTTTTTTCTTTAAAATACGCTTTGATATGTGTGGAATGCATTGCATAACATTTTGTGGGTATTTGTGCCCGTATCGGATGTTGAGACGTCATTTTTAAATTTCCTGCATTTTGGATTTTTAAATCACTCGCCCACGTTTATTGTTGTTTCCAGTAAATTAAATTAAAAAAAAAAATTTTTTTTTCCTTTAAAATACGCTTTGATATGTGTGGAATGCATTGCATAACATTTTGTGGGTATTTGTGCCCTTATCGGATGTTGAGACGTCATTTTTAAACTTCCTGCACTATGGATTTTTAAATCACACGCCTTCTTTTATTGGTTTCCAGTAACTTCATTTTTTTTGCTGCATTGCCAGACGAAAATGGATATAATTTCTGAACTATTAAAGATACATGATGAAATTTAGAACACACATTCTTTAGACTATTAAGAAACTTTTCTCTGTAAAAGAATTTTGTTAATTGATTTCATTTTAAAAATATGTCCGTTTGTTTGTGAGAAAGGAAATCAGAAAATTGTTATTAAATTTTAATTGTTTATTTTACAAACGTAGGGACTAATATCAAAATTCTGTTACAGACAGTTTGTAGAACATGCTTTTGCAAATACATTGCAAAACACTGTTTGAATCTATCTTTAAAAACGGTTTAGATATATCGGTTTTAGTACAATCCTGCATTGGGAATATTTTTTTCAAATTCGGGCCTCCAAATAATTTTTTTATTTAGTTTTTTTTTTTTTTTTTTTTTTTTCAAAATATTTTTATTTGGTTGAGTTGCCACAGCTATGAGCTCTCTACATACAAAAAATTAATATTTTACACCAAATATAAAAAAAGTTAAAAAAAATACCATTCTTTCCCCTTAAAGGACAAAACTAAAAGTAAGCAAAAACGAGCAAAATCGTTTTAAACTTTTTTGTTTGAAATATCTCAAAGAATAACCCCCTGAAATTAATGACACTACTTACAGTTCACCCTGTATTTACTAATGCGAGGTGTGTGTACTTGTGCGTGCATGCACCCAGTAAAAATATAATACTTCACTTTTTTTTTTTTTTAGACTGGGAAAGAGTCCAGTACAACAGTATCCAGTAAGAGTTCTGTTGGTCAGAAAACAGAAAAAGGAATCACATCAGCACCCAAAAGTAAAAAGGAAGTTGATGACCAACTAGGGATAGAATCACGAACTGGCAATGAAATTGATACATTAGCTTACAAAGACAGGAAAGAAGAAAACAGAGTCATTCCCCAAACTGCTGATGATAAAAGTCCAATAGCTACAGCAGCAATAGAGAAACAAGCCAAATGTTCAGCCAATCAAGAAATAGTGGATCGAGGGAGTGGAGACAGCAGATTAGGCAGTAGTGTGTTGAAAGAATATGTATGGCCCACAAAAGAAGTTAATTTGGTAAAGCCAATTCATAAACCACCTCACTTACGGTCTAAAGTAAGTATCACGGCATTGTCACCTTCATCAACTTCATTGTTAGGTTGGTATGACACTATCAAAGTTCTTTAAAAAACAATATGATAACATATTTTATGCTCGACCATGCTGAAATGTAGTAATTATACACCTGGTAGCAGTCCTTTAATACATGTCATTAAAGTACACCTATTCGTTAAAGTTCAGGTTTTCGATTATTCTCGGATATGCAATTGAAAGACAACGAGGGAAACGTCACGGAGGCTGGAAATCCAATACTGTCACAGAAGGTTATTCATTCATTTATTCATTTATTTTATTCCATAGATCTTACATGAGCAATGAAGCTTTAAGATGTGGAACAAGTCAAAATTTTACAATATTACAATTACAATTTTTACAAATTTTTATAGTTTTACAATTTAGTAATTTTCTACAATTTTTACAATTTTGTGCAATTTTTTACAATATTTTGGCGAGATGTAGTGAGATGAAGTGAGGTCCGAGGATTCGCCAAAATATTACCCGCATTTGCCTTTCTGTTCTGTACTATAATAATTAGCGTTAATTGTAAATAATATTCAAATAAATTCAATTTGTCATCTCGTTTTTCAATTCTAAAACAATTTCCAGGTTATATCAAAATTAGTTCATGTTATTCTCTAAATTATATCAAGGTCAATGACATTATTGTTCCTTGGAAAAAATCTATACTTTCGCATCTGCGCACATCTCACAATTTACGAGCTATGCACAAGGTCACTTCCGATCTTCAGTCAGATGCGAATAATATGAATACTTCTGAATAATTTCAAGTTAGAAATATGGTCGAGTATAAAAAGTCGTATGAAACTTGCCTATAATGGTAATTAAGACGCTCGTATGAAAATTATGAAACTCACTTGCACTCATTTCATAAACAAACATACTCGCGTCTTAATTACTATCATTATAGGCTCGTTGCATAATGTACTATTATCAAAGATTATTCTCATTATCAGCATTTTGGTCCTAGTAACAGTCCAACAATATTTACGTTTCTTCGTATTGATTTCAGGCTATGCAATCTTTTATCATTCTTCTTAACGTATGCTGACAACATAAAGTCCACTGCAGTCTATTCAGTTGTTGTTTTTCACGAGAAATGAGGGGTATTTTGATCGGTGTTCATTATAGATGCCTGTTGCTAGTAGCCAAAGTTGGGGTGCAATCTTTTATAAAAGATAACAAGATGCACTTACATTTTATAAAAGATCTTTTATCAAAGAAAGTTTTATAAAAGAAAACCCATTACACTGCCATATATTTTATAAAAGATCTTTGTTAAAGAGCTTTGATAGTGTAATACCAGCCTTAGGATTAGTAGACATAATGGGCCCAATAGTATGTGTTTCTTCAGGTCTGATGCTATTTTACCCTGATAATGGGAAGTGTACCATAAGTAGTTTCGAAATTTTGGAAATTTGGAGATTATTAAGTTCAACTACACTACATAAAACCAAACATTTTTCTTTTAAATATAATCATCATGGAAGCTTAATAACATTTCATAATATTTGGTTCATTATGCCTATTATTTTATACTTTTTATTTATTTATTTATTTATTTACTAATTTATTTATTTTGCACATCACTGGTCCCACCATATAACGATTAGATTAGAATTAGCCACGAAATCCCATGAAGGGCAAGGGCCTCCTGACTATGCAGGGTGGCTTGTCAAACAGTTCCCGGTTAGCCACTCCGGGAATGATAGCGATATTATGCCTCAAATAATTTAAAATCTTTATTTGATCGAAAAGTCTACTGCTGTGGAACAGCAGTTAGCTTAACTGACTGTGAATGAGTGGGCCTGGGTTCAAATCGTGGTTGAAGTTTTTTTCGTTTTCCCTCAACCAATTAAGAGCAAATGCTGGGTAACTTTTGGCACTGGATCCTGGACCCATTTTTCTGGCATTATCATCTGCATTTTACTCAGGTGCTAGATCAGCGATGTTAGACAGGGACTAAACGGACCGGAGCGCTCCACTAGACTGGTCCCGTGCTCCGGTGTTTCCACAGACATAAGCAAGTTCAAGCTCCGATCTAGCTCCACAACCGGTATTAGAGCTTACAATTCTGACACTACTGTGCTAGATAATCATAGCAGTTGATAAAGCATCGTAAAATAAGCCAGTAAAAAAAATGTTAAGTTTGATGCTAATTAATTTTGCTCTAAGATGTTACTTAACTTAAAAACCAAAAATGTCTTTGTTCTTCACAGATAATTAAATGTTTTTTTTTTTTTTTGTAAAATTTAAATTTTTAACAGGGGGAATAAATAAAAAGCTAGTTAACAGAGTTACAGCTTCAGCAGCTATGTACCTGGTTCTAATGAGTGCACTGATTCTATAATTAACATGGAGGTAGTACATAATCACTCTGCCTGCCATAATTCACTCTGGTCCCACTTCATATGATATGAATGAGCAAATTCATTAAAGAAAAAAAGAGACAGAGATAACACTTTGTAAAACAATTTCATGGTCTAAGCATTATGATCTGTTCTGCAATTAAAAGTGAATTTATAGTGTTCCATGATATAGTTATTCCTTAAATTTATCTGTCATTCTCTTACATCTTTTCCTATACTGGGTGTTCAGTTCAAAGTGTGTCATGGCTCGCTGTATGCCGTCATGTGGCTAGCCGATGAGCCTAGAGAATTCAATCTTCCTACACTTCCACAGAGGTGTATAACCTATGAGGTAGAGGAGTTGCCTAGCAAGCACAGCGTTCATTCTGAAGAGTACGTACTGATACGTACGGTAACGCCGGTAGTGGCAGGAATGTGAACTGTTTGGAAATACGTACTGTCGGGATATGGGGAGAGGGTTAAGACGATTACTTACGTATTTGTTGACATTAACTTCGACGGCCAACATGGACACGGAGCATTTGATTTGTGTTGTGTAATGTTACCGTACGCAACCGATGATAACAAATATCCTGCATACGACTTGCCGGCGCAAAACACAGTTCGAAAGAGGTTATGGTAGCACACAGACCGTACAGACCGCCATCTGTTGCTACGACGTTAAAGTTATACCATACACGTTCTCAAGTTCAGATTGAAGAACGCCTTAAATAATAGGCAACTTCTCTAACATATAAGCTGAAACTCTCTTCAAATCGGTGACCCAACAACAGTGACGTCATGACACATTTTGAAATGAACACCCGTATATAAATTAAATAGTGTGTTAACATTGCATATCTTTCTCCTTCCCCTTATGTTATGTATCTAAAATCCTTTAAATATGATCATGTTAATTCATAATAAATTGTTCACAAACTCAGCATAAGTACTCAGATCTCGATTGTACTAATTTAATTCCAATTTTATTTCCAGAAACCTTTAAAAAGAATTGAAATTAAAGAAATTGATAATTCCTCAAGTAAAGAAACGAGAACAATAGTTACTGCTTCATCCAGTAAAGAAGAACCTAGTGATGTTCTGCTAGATAATGAGAAACCTGTGTGTGCAAGGGGACAAAATACAGTAAACCTTTCGAGTGAAGGAGATGAAGGAAATAAAGTGGAACTGTTATCAGAAGAGGGAAGTTCTGCAACATTAAAAGTTACATCAGAAGAGAAATCCACCGAAATTCCTCCTGTCCCAAATAATTCAGTTCAATTTTTAGTTGCTTGGAAGAAAATAAAATCAGATCCTGAACTCGGCTATTTGTATCTGAAGGTTTGTAAATTCGTCAGTTTTATAATTAATATTTCCGAAGCATTATTTACAAACTTACTTTATATATGATATTGCCTTAAAATTTGTTGTGGTTTGCTAATGCTCTTGGCTTTGGATGTCCTCCATATGCCGTGTTGCATACTAATAATATTTCTCTAACTGAGAATTTTCATCTGCATCAATGTTTGTGATGACTTGACACTTGAGATGTTTGTGATGACTTGACACTTGAGAAGATAGTCCTTATTCATTACTTCATTGGTTTTACATGGTGGACAGTATGGTGATGGGTAGAGAGAGATTCTGTAGAGATATGCTGCCGAACAATCATGACCTGTGTAGAGACGGAACATTGATAATTTTAAAATTGCTATTTTATTATGTTTAAGTTTTTTTAGAGTGTGAAATATCCACGAAATTGCTTCTTTTTTTATTAAATATTCACCGAAATCAAACCATTTTAATAAGCGAAATCAGAGTAAAATAATCACCATAAAATCACACCCCTAGACATGGGACAACCCAGTTCATTGGACTTCGTTCATGGTGACAAGCACACCATTAAATGAGATAATCGTCAACATTCCATTAATTATCAGTTTGCTAGATGACTTCTAGAGGATGACTGAACAATCACATTGTGAAGTATAATTTGAACTTAATGTAAAAAAAAAAGTGACAATGTTTCGAAGGTTAGTGGATAGTAATGTATGTAAATCAACTATAAAATATTCAGTGCAATGTTATTGTTAATTGTTGAGATAATGGGTCATACAGTAGAACCCCGATTATCCATCACCCTATTAACCGATTGTCGGATTATCCGACTTTTTTTCTAGCTCCTATTTTCTTTTTGCTGGAGAAAAAATATGAAGTACTCTAATTTTGTTTCTATAGAAGATTACTACAAGCCTTTACTCTAACTACAAAGTATGTAGTAGAAATGCTTCGCCGTCGGCAACAAACATAATTACTTGTAAAATAATCACTACTTGCTGCCAAAGAAATTACCCCAAGAATTTCCACAAATGTGTGTACAATTTATTCAGTACTTATTCCTACTATTTGAATGGACGTACTGTATAACGTCTATGTAAATGTCTTTCACAATTGTCAAAGAAAACGTATTGTGTTAATTATCAAAAAAAAAATACAAATAATTGAAAAGTTTGGGAAAGAAGAAATTATGGTTAATGCTGCTTCAGAGTAGAAAATTGGCATTACAACTGTACGCGATTTAAAAAAAAAAAAAAGGATAAAAAGTATAAAGTACGTAAATCTACAACACGAGGCTTCACGTATTCCTATCTTTCCACAGACAATCATCAAACATCAATCCTTAGCCCTTAAGCACCCGTCGTTGACAACCGAACTTTTAATGAGCTCCTGATCCACTACATAGCACGTTAACACCAGACCACGAAGGAAATTACAAAATTGTGTATTATGCACTTAATTTGTAAACATTTTTTATGGTACGCATTATCCGTTTTTTTCGATTAACCGTTCAGTCCACCCCCTTCATTACCACGGATAACAGAGGTTCTGCTGTATATTGAATGTTTTTAACATGGACAGCATAAAGATAGCTGACTTTCCTTAATGGAACCTGTTGACATACTCTAATATTTTATCATATGTTGTTATTTTGAATCTCATGTATTGTTACTAAAATCACTTTTTAATGCAAATGATTTCAGCAAATTCCTGGCATAGAATTTCCGAGAATATTCAGAGATTCGCTAGAGAGCGGTATCCTCAGTGACATAATATCGACTATTAAACTGGGGTTTCTTCCACATAAAGAGCCTGTTCTACCCTATCTGGAGGGACTGTCTAATGTTCGAAGATTCAGTGCCCTAGCCATGTTTCTGTCTGAAAATGATAAAGCAGGTAAGATGTATCTTCAGTATGCTAGTAAAATAAATTCTGTTTATAGCATAGCACAATAATAAATTTGTTTTTGTGTAGGGATCAACACAATATTAGAATATGCCATCGAGCAAGGCGAATGCTCCCGAGAGGAAACTATTCATCTCAAGAAGAAGTTTGAATTATGTTAAATGTTTAAAAGTGCGTTACTTTTTTTTTAATGAACACAAACATTTCCAGTGTTCTGGACTATTTCCATTGCAAGTGAATAACTGTAATATTATATTGGTAAATAAATAAGATTATTAATACCAGTGCCCTCTTTCAAGGGTCGAGTTTTTTTATGTCTTCATTTTTCCCAACTTTTCCACAATTGAGTTCCATCTACTTTTTGATGTCTCTCTTAACCTGGTCCAGCATCTGCTTTTCCCTCTATCAACTCCAGCGCTTTTTTGGTAATGCTATTATTCATCCTTTTCTAAAAGGAATTTTGAAATAACCTAGAATTTTAGGGCAAATTTACAGATATGCTCGGGAAAGTTTTGTTCTACAGGTGGGATGAAAAATACCGAATTGGCCCAAATCTAGCACGACCTCAAATATAATATGACCCCCAAGTTTTCAGATGTTCTTTTTAGGAAAATAAAAATATTACACTTTATTACTTACTGGCTTTTAAGGAACCCGAAGGTTCATTGCCGCCCTCACAGAAGCCCGCCATCGGTCCTTATCCTGAGCAAGATTAATCCAGTCTCTATCATCATATCTCACCTCCCTCAAATCCATTTTAATATTATCTTCCCACCTTCGTCTCTGTCTCCCCAAAAGTCTTTTTCCCTCCTGCCTCCCAACTAACACACTATATGCATTTCTAGATTTGCCCGTACGTGCTACATGCCCTGCCCATCTCAAACGTCTGGATTTAATGTTCCTAATTATGTCAGGTGAAGAATACAATGCGTGCAGTTCTGTGTTGTGTAACTTTCTCCATTCTCCTGTAACTTCATCCCTCTTAGCCCCAAATATTTTCCTAAGCACCTTATTCTCAAACACCCTTAACTTATGTTCCTCTCTCAAAGTGAGAGTCCAAGTTTCACAGCCATACAGAACAACCGGTAATATAACTGTTTTATAAATTCTAACTTTCAGATTTTTTGACAGCAGACTGAATGATAAAAGCTTCTCAATCGAATAATAACACGAATTTCCCATATTTATTCTGTGTTTAATTTCCTTCCAAGTGTCATTTATATTTGCTACTGTTGCTCCCAGATATTTGAATTTTTCCACCTTACACTTTCTACACATTAAAAATATTATAGAATGAAAGAAAACTAATAAATTGTACCTTTATCTCCTGTAGTACCGTAATTTCTTTCAAATCCCTCATTACTATCCAATGCAGTATCTCATTGGTGGTTAGATTGTGAATGCTGAATAAATAGCGCGCACTGCATCTTTGTGCAGTCATCTATAATTATTTATAGAATTTTGTTTTCGTATTTTACATGAATTTACTAAACCTCCAAACAAACTTTAAACACGTTAAAATAAATTTAACCAATGTATGAGAGAGAATATGGTAATGGTACAGAAACAAAAATCGGAAAAGGGTAGATCAGATTGAATGTGTGACCTTGACAGAGCAGCAGGTCCAGTCCTGTATGCATCACGGAAGAAGACGCTGCACGATATGTTGATAATACAGTCTGCATGACATATAAGTAGACTTCTTTCTTTCACACTTGAAATGGCTTAGGCCTCGATTATAATACGAGTCTGGTTTTCGCGGCACTGCTTTTATGCAAAAAAAAAAAAAGTTTTATTAGATTCGGGCCAATACAGTAAATATACAGGATCTAGGAATAGAACGCAAATAGGGTTGAGATTCCACTTGGACATATATTCAGAGTCTGAAGCAAGAATCAGTGAAGTCAGAGAATATCACATTTGCAAACAAAGCTAATACAGTATCCTGTCTGGTGATCAGAAATGACTGCTGGCTGGAGAGGGAAATTAAGCATCACTTACAAATGGCATTTAGAGAACCCAGAAGTTCATTGCCGTCTTCACATGAGCCCACCATTGGTCCCTATCCTCAGAAAGATTAATCCAGTCCCTAGCATCATACCCCAACTCTCTCAAATTCATTTTAATATTATCCTTCTATCTACGTCCTGGCACTCCCAACTAACACACTATACATTTCTGGATTCATACATGCTACATGCCCTGCCCATCTCAAATGTCTGGATTTATGTTCCTAATTATGCTAGATGAAGAATACAATGCTTGCAGTTCTGTGTTATGTAACTTTCTCCATTCTCCTGTAATTTCATCCCTCTTAGCCACAAATATTTTCCTAAGTACCTTATTCTCGAATACCCTTAACCTCTGTTTCTCTCTCAAGTCATAGTTTCACAACCATGCAGAACTGGTAATATAACAGTTTTATAAATTACAACTTTAAGATTTTTTGAAAGCAAACTAGATACAAAAACTTCTTAACCAAATAATAGCAGACATTTTCCATATTTATTCTGCGTTTAATTTAGTCTTTCTTCTTCGGTTCTACAGCCGGGTTCCAGGCTTGACCGCCCCAACGATGCTTTTCCATGTCCTTCGATCTAACACCTTTGTTTTCAATCTTCTAACACCTGCTGCCATTATTTATCCTTCTACACTTTATCCAGCCATCTTAGATGAGGTCTCCCTACTTTTCTGGTGCCAAAAGGTATAGTGAGAGGATTTAATCTTTATTAATAAAAAAAAAATTCTTTGTAGATGTTTTCCTTCACAGCAATTGTAAATCTTCAAAACATCTCTGCATTTACTTACCTCTAACTTCCGATTTTCAAATCAGTTCAGACAGCAAAATGTGAACTTACCAACTGTCTATGTTATAGTAGCAACAGAAAATCTGCAAGAGTTTGAGACCACAGAAAGTTTTCAAATATGATGGATTAAAGGATTCATTGTACTTATATTTAATAGTGCAATTGAATTTACTGCAACCTCTGAAAATAAATATGAAATAACGCATGGAATATACAACTTGGGAAAGTTCTAGTAGAGATTTATTCACAGTACAACAGTCAGTCAGAAATTTTCAGTGAGTACAGCTATTTTCAGCTTAAGATAACAGTGAAATATGTGAAGATGCTTATCCATTGTAGATTAATTCACTCCTTGACAATTAGTAAGGTCTATTGATACAATTGTGGCAAATGTATCATTTCCACGTGTTCTGTCAAGAACAAATTTTGTTTGTAATTTATGGAATGAATAAGCATGTCCTGAAGTATGTTAAAACATAACATGCACCAAATATCACATGATTATAAGTTTCTTTATACTGAAAATTACTGAATGACAACATGGTCCATACATTTAACAAACAATTAACTTTAGATGTTTATACAGGCTATTATTCAGTACGCGAACTATTTTCCCTTGAAATATCACAAACTGCACAACTGAATTGGTTACAGCAGACTTTTAAAAACTTCCACATATTTAGTCTCAATTCTGTTTCAAGTCTAACTTAATGTAACATGTCACAATAAACTTATACATGTTATAATATTCCATGAAACTGTGCTTTGACATATACAGACAATACAATATAGACAAATCATGTTGTTCGGAATTACTATATCACTGTCTGCATCCAATGCCAATCACTCCGTATTATTATTATTTTTCTCGCGGCATTCAAATCATTCTAACCTATCTGATAATATCCCCCCTTTCTTAACTGCAAATGAGCACAAACGCTACTTAGGTATAAATTTTTCTGACATTTTGCATATCTGATTCCCTAACCGTTTCTAATGTGTATCATTTTACCTTTTAGGTGTGTTTCCAAATTATATGTAATACGCTTTGTCAAATCTGGCAACCTTTTCATAATGGAAGCTAAATTTATATTTATTTATATACTGTCTGCTCATTCAATTGTCATACATATAACATGAATAGAAAAAAATTGTCGCTAGATGGCAGCTCCTAACGGCCAGTAAAGTCTCTCGTTGATATAGGTCCTATGCTTTATGTTTGTAGTATGTGATTAAAATATTACTTTGTTTCGCGACCCTAATAGCTTCTTCTTCTTCTTCTTCGTAAATCCATTACATTCTTTGCTCTTGAAAGAACAAGAAAACTGGAAAACTTTTTATGTGTGGTACTTCCCTACATTTTTAAGTAAAGGTTTCACGAATTTATCCACAAGAGTTTCTGACGGTTGTTATTCTGAACACATTTCAGTATGTCACACTGGCACAAAATAGAACAACGTTTCTCCCCCCCCCCCGCCCCATAGTCTGGAGCAGACATACAGATGAATACAGTATATTTGGTGCTGCCACCTATCATTTCAGTGAAAGCATTGAGCGTATTCCGAATCTCAGCGCTGAGCAATCTGATGACATCACGGTGTTCCGAATTTCACAGATGGAGTCACTGATGCTCCACCGGTGTCGCACCGGTGCCATCAGCTTGCAGAGGTAGTGGCAGTCTCCATCAGCCGCCATCAGTGTATCTGTTTGGTTCTTGTATAGGGCGGGAATTAGATGAATGACATCGTGCACTGTTGTGTCATGGCGGTGTATTCTGCTTTAGTTCTGCTGTATTGTTTGTAGTGAGCACAACGTAAAAACAATATGTTAATCCTCTTAGCTCCCTGCTCTTCAACCTTGCAACCGCGGATGTAATAAGAAACACCATAAGCCACAGCAACTCCACCAGAATTTATATATATGCAGATGATATGGTATTAGCCTCCGGCAAGCCAGAAGACGTACAGGAATGCCTACATAATCTGCAAAAGTGGGCCGAGACAAATGGACTCATCAACAAAGAAAAAACCGCGCAGATGATATTCAGGAAAGGTGGCCGAGTATCAGAGAAAGACATAATGCAGATTGGAGACGGGAGGTTACAAATCATTA
The DNA here is from genome assembly GCF_040183065.1 of Periplaneta americana. Taxonomy (NCBI): domain Eukaryota; kingdom Metazoa; phylum Arthropoda; class Insecta; order Blattodea; family Blattidae; genus Periplaneta; species Periplaneta americana. Next base: position 12,401,145 of record NC_091121.1, read on the forward strand.
ATTCGTACAAGTACCTTGGGGTAACTTTCCAAACTTCTGGAACAACGTTCAAACATGCACATCAAACAAAAGGCGATCTCGGCAATTAGAGCAATGAATGACGTAAACCACATAGTCACTCACCCTTGACACGGCGATGAAAATATTTAAGGCAAAAATAGTACCCATACCGACGTATGGAATACATATAATATGGGAGCGCCTGAAAAAGAGAGACCTCAAAATCTGGGAGAACGTCAAGGCAACCTACTTAAAGAAGGTGCTCAGTGTGTCGAAATACACACCGTCCAGACTCACATACCTGCTCACCAGAGAACCCTACCTGATTGAAGACCTACGACACTCGCTGCTGCTGCCAACTACGGGGCCTACGAGAATCTACTAATCGAGATCCTGCAGAAGAGGAAGGAAGTAGAAGAGGAATTTTACACCACCAGTGCCATGACCAACAGAAGCTGGGAAGGAGCTAATCAGCAAATGAGGAACGTTGTTACCAGACTGGCGGTACACGGATTCCACCATAAAGTGTGCAACATAGATAGGTTCCATGAAGTATCTGAAAACTGCATATGCAAACTGTGTGGTGAAAAATGTGGCAAATATCACGTTCTGAACTGCAAGAAGAATACCAAAACAGTGACTGAACTCAGTATAGACTAACTATTCTGCACACTTGTGCGCATTTTCTATTATTATTATTAATGGCTTATGAGCAAACATGTCAACGGACCAGTTATTACTACCGGTTCAAGAAATAAATTGTTTATGCTCTCTTTTCTTTGAACGAGATGGCATTATGGAAATTTCGCAAAATTTTGCTAGCATAGCACAGACAACAACTCATACAGTCGCCATGACAGCCATCGATCCTTCCAGCAGTTTTGTTCCTATTTCGCTGCAGCGTGACGTCATTGTTGTCCACCGGACTGGTGAGATTCGGAATATGCTGATTGTTAGAATGGTCTTATGAGCAGGCAGTATAAGCAGCCATCAGATGCATTCAAGCAGATGGTGTATTAACATTGTTGTTGAAACATATGAATTAATTCAACAAAGAAAAGCGCCTGCCTAAATAATTGGTTTTTCGAATGGCTTCATATCACCCCTCTTTTGTAAAAAGGGGACAACCAACAAATCTTTAATTTACAGTATGAGCAAGAAACTTATCTGAGCCGAACTTCTCTCTTTATTGTAAATCAACCATTGAACTATCAGACTTACATTAATACAAAATAACGACTATTTTTAGTTGCAATGACATGTTTCAGGGTTTAAAGTTTACTGATAGTTTTTAGTACCGTATATTTAATTTTTTTTAGAAAAATCACTTGGACCCTTTTTACATAACAGGGGCGATATGAAATGGGCTGCTTTATGCACTATGTGCCCCAGAATGGACTCTTTGAATTCCAACAGTAAAAAGGATTTGGAGGCTATTTTCTGGCACGAGTAAATACACTTAAAATTCTTAAAACATTTTTCGTAGATTAATTTTATTTATCCATTAGCCTACTATATTGGTTTTTTAAAGTGCTGGAGTATTGTTTAAGCAAGTTATGAAAAACTAAAATAAGAAAGTGTCTAATTACAGAGCTCTTTATTGTGATAATTAAGTTGCGATACAGTCTACTGAAACGAAAAAATGAATAATTTTATAGGTTCGTTGCATCAATTACTTCGAACTCTTATAATTATAATTAATTACTTCTGTTAAATACTTTAAGTACAAATTATTTACTTCAGAAAACCATAGAACACTGTCTTGGAAGTGTGGTTTGAGTTTGTCAATAATAAGCTCTTATTCCTCTTTGTTTTCTTTGAGATATCCTAGCAGATCTTAATGTTTTAACTTGTTACAGACTGTGTCCGAATTCAAAATTCCAAGATGAAAACCGAGCAAAAATGGTAGAATAATTTTCAAATCATTAAGCATCTCATATTTTTTTTTCAAAAGGCAAATTACGGATTGTCTTGCCAAGAGTTTAATTGTTTTTAATCATTGTTCATTGTGAATTGATTAGTAGGCCGATCTATCAAACCCTTATTTAGGGTGGCTTTTGTTGATTCAAAATTATTATTAAATACTAGAAAAGAATCGAAAGTGCGAAATGTAGGAATATTCATAAACTTCGCAAATACAAGATTTTAAATAAACAGTAACATTCATGTTTCATAATAATCTTAACATTACCGGTACAAAACTTAAATTAAATGTAGCCTGTATCTGAAGTCCGTTGGAGTAGTTTTACTACTCGTACCTTCATGAAAGGAGGATACAACCTTCTCTCGCCTTTCTGAATGAATATCAATAGATCTAACGCCGAAAAATGGTGTCAATCTTTAGTATTTCTAAGTTCTGGCAACCCTACTACACAGGTTTGGGTCGACTAACTGGTAAATGAGTTTTTAGACTATCTGGACCTGTTCCTGGAGTCAGGAGACTTCCATATTGTTGCCACATTTCAATAGCCTTGTTCACTATAACCTCTGCCATTTCTTCTGCTATAGTGTTCAAACACTTCAAGACATTTTCAGTCATCAAACACTTAAGTAAATGTCGTCTTAATGTAATTAATATAACAACAGCAACAAAAACAAGAATCTTGCACGAACCGCCAGTCAATTTGTCCCATATCTTTCCTAATGACGATTCACTTATTACTCCAGCAAAACATGAACAAAGCCAATTTTGTAATGGAATGGCATTGAGAGCACCAATGTCGAGAAGATGGTTAAAGAGAACCTGATCCTCTTTTTCTAACAAGTTTCTTGTATATTCTATTAACTTTGGTACATCATTGTAGAATTTGTCAACGAATTGGAAAAATCCTTTTGAAATCCAATATATATCCACATCACTTTCAAATACATTTAAAAGAGACTGCGATATGGAACACAAACTTTGATAAAGGTGATTGTCCATCTGTGTGGTCCAGTCATATTTCAGTTTTCCAGTTTCCAATAACCACATCAACAGAAATAACTGTGGTTTGGGTGTATGGTCGTCAACAATTCTCATAAACTTCAAATAATATACCAAATCATTACATTCCTGTTCTCTTTGTTGCATTACAAACTTGTGGCTATCAACATGTATTGGCACTACATCTAGCAAAACTTTCCATACTAAGTTCCTGTATATACCAGGCACTGTAAATCTCAAGCAGAATTGTTGTAACTTTACTTTATCTAACGTCTTATTATCCTTCAGTAGAATTTCCAGCGATTTCTTTTCCTCGACACTTCTAAATCCTACTTTTTCGTAGTAAGACGAGCGAAAGTTACGTTCGTCAGTCGCCATATTCCAGTGAGTGACAAACAGAACAAAAGAAAACTGCGGCGGGCTTATTGAAAATAATTTCTGACCAGTATAAACATTATAACAAACTTAATCTTATTGTATTTTAATTTTATTACAAGTACTTACGGTGAATCATAAGTACGTAAAAGCGTTAGCTATGAAATTATTCGGCGACACATCAGGTAAAAGTACCTAAAGTGTGATTAATTTTTATCAACTGATATGGTGATATGATGAATCAAATTATGCATTATCAAATTGCACAATAGACTATGACACCAAATGCGTATTTATTAAGAAACGACGTTGCTTACACATACCCCCACTACGACATAACTGCTTAAAATACGTACAAGTTATGCGTGTAATATCGACGTCACACGTTGTTTTGAAAATTCATTCAAGGTCTCGGGAGGAGTTATGTATGTAGGAGTAGTACGATGTTGGCTTTTACACTGTTATTCGCTGTTGTTATTGACAGAAGGCTTGTCTAGTTAAATACTGTGAGCACCGCAGAATCATAAACAGTCCTGCGTTCGAAGAAGAAAGGAGAGAAGACACAAGTTATCGACGCTTGGAGTTTAGATTTGTACGTTGTTAATGTCACTCAGCAAAAGTCTCAATCGCTGTCACAGGTGTATCTGTGTCACTAAAAGGTAAATATAATATTATATGATTTTCATTATATCATGCAACATTTATAGCATTCTCAAATCCTCAAAAATATGAAGAGTAGGCCTAAAATTTGAACAATTTCACGTTTTGATTTCATCATTGTAACAAGTGACAATATATTTTCATAATGCGTTAAATGAAACTTACTTTTATCATATTATAGCATTTGTATTACTGCAAATTACTATGCGTTACCTATTTTAAATGAAATTTAAGTAATTTGTTGTAAACAAAGAACTAGGAATTCGTAATGTTATAAGTGATGTTGGCAGACCTGAAATGGCCTGATCGGTTTACGTCATAGATCACAACACCATTCGCAGAATAGACGTCAGATTGCACCTTCGCGATTGGTCGGTATGACGATTCATGTTGCTATTTCTGTCAAAGGCAACAGACCTGACGAACTCCGTAATTTTTGTATTAGTTTGAGTGATACGCAGAATGTCTAATTCTGTTTTTCCCTAAGAGAACTTTAGTGCGAAAGCATAATTATTGTCTTAATTATGTTTATTCTTGAGCCGAACAACATTAATTGTGTCAATAGAAGTTGGTACGTGTAAGGTTAAAGAGAGGCATGCGAATATACGTATTGTATAATAAAGTAAGCATTATTTTAAATGATTGTGACCCTGTGTTTTAAGTGTTGTGATTAGTCATATACATATATATTCCACTCTCCAGAAGAAAATTGTGTATGTCTTCTGTGTAACAAACATTGCGATAGATATAATTTCTTTAGGTGCACCAGATGATTGACTTGAAGCAAGAGAAACTTATCTGCACGAATGTGCGTATGTCTCTCTTTATTATTAGTCATATGATATATTGTTTACCTTTAATTGTTTAATGTTTAAATAGGGAAACACTGCTAAGTTAAATGATATGCTAAAGGTTATTGGTGAACTGTTACAATAAAACGATTCGTTATTTATATGTTGAAATTTTGCATTTCTTGAAATCGAGTAGCTTGAATTTTTTTGTCTTATTTAGGCCTAGTGTATACGTAGGTATTCAGGTATAAAATGTAGACTAAAACAAAGTAATAAGTCTTACAGTAATTATTTTAACCTCTAACATACAATGCATTACATTGATCTCAATTTCACCATCTTTGAGCCATTCTTCAAATCGTCTGATCACTCATTCCAAGATTTGCTGTGCGAGTCTCTTCGCGTGTACCAGGAATTTATTTCTCAATCTTTTTAAGCGTTTTTTTTTTCTGGATTCAAGTGTGACTATAATGCAGGAGATCTCAAAACGTTCCTCAGTAGTTGTAGTCTCAGTACATTTTTCTATTTGAACTTTCGTTCTTGTTTTCATCAGTTAATTCGGATGTTTCATTCGTAGTTTGTGAAATTTAGTTTTGTTTGTTGTCTTTGTCCTCTTCAGATGTCATTATGTCATCTGCAAGATTTTCTGTTGTAGAAATAATTTCTAGTAAATGTCTTTTATTTCAAATGTCTTCCAAAATTGCATTGTGGACTGAACTGTGTTGAATTGTCTGTCACTCTTTGGTGCACTTTTTGTCAACATGAAGTTGCAAAGTAAATAACTGCATTTGTTTGTGTAGCATTTTGTGCAATCTACTCTAACCATAAAGACAACTTAAAAAGGAACACATACATTTTATAGAGACAACGAAAGTAGTCACAGAAAAATTGGGTACACCCTTTAAAACGGGATTCTGCCCACTCTCGATAATGCTAAATATTAGTGAATACCAACTACTCGTACACATTTGTGTGCGTTCTCTATTTATAATACAAAATTGACATGCTTTGTGATTTGTGAATTTGCAGCTCAAAAACAATTTACTTTATTTTCAGATGTTTTTCTACACCAAGTGCCCACTCAAATAGAGCAGTTTCGGAGGAGAGTGAAAGAATGTCAGTTGGAGGTTCTTCTCTTAAGAACATGTCTATCAGTCATTGGAAGCTACTAAATCAATTACGAGAATATGTATCAAAATCTTCTAATGAAAAGGGGGTTTTCTTTATTCTGAATAAAGAATGGGTTTCGTTATTGCAAAAGTTACCTACATTGTATGGATCAGTAGAATCAGAGCCGAAAAGAAATTTTGATTCAGAAACCACTTCTATTGATAAACAAATAAAACATGATAAAGAAAGTTCTAGTTCTCTTCCAAAACCGCTTGAAACAAAGGATGATAAAGGTTACGGTTTACCACAAGTATTAACAGGTTTGAAGTTAAAAAACAATTTAAATCAAAATGAAACCTCTGAAGAATCATTACCCAGACAGAAATCAGGAAAGGAAGTTGTGTCAAAGGTATGTTGAAAATTAGTTACTGCATAGTGTGCTATCCTACTGCATAGCTACTACTCGTTGACGATAAATACAATTATTATGCTTTATACTTGTAGATTAGCATCAATTCCAGAACAAGACATGTTATATCGTCAGTGGCGTGTGCTGAGAGTAATCTCTCAAGGTTAAAACGTTTGGAAGATCTAGCTAGCCATCTGAATCAGTATCCAGAAGCAAGACACCTTGCCACGAAGGTAAGAGTCTTGTAATAGACTGTAAAGTTAAAGGTATTTCCATTTATTCATCTGTTATGTAAGACTAAAGGTACAGTCACATGTCGCTACTTTTGCAGCGCTGCAGTACAAAAAACTGCACAACTCTTGTACTGTGACGTGTGAACAACGGTGCAACCTGAAAAGTAGCGGCTGCCGAACCTGCTGCCCGCTACTTTTCCATGCTGCGCACAGCTTAAAAGTAGCGACGTGTGAACAGGATTCTCAGGGTTGCAGCTGCAGCATTTTTTATATCGGTTTTGTTGAAACTTTTGCTGCGGTTGCAACCAGTGTTACCACCCAAATGTGCCAATGATACTTTTATTGTTTGGATATATTTTAATGTTAAATTATTTGTAACAGTTATTAAATGCACAACACAGTCTGAGCATAATTACTGACGATATAATTCATTTTTTAAATTTTCCGTAGCGTAGTTCCAAACAGGAGGGTTGCCAACATTGATTACGTGAATATACTGTTGGTTATCATTTAAGTATATAAACGTTTTTAAAAGCTTTATAGTAAAAATAATGTCAATTTCTGAATACTAGATACGACAGAAAAGCAAATAGATAAGGAAGCTTTCGCATGAGTTTCTTAATAATGCGAACGTAACCACAAAATGTATATTGAGAAGTCAACACGGAGATGGAAACCTGCAGCATGACTGCGGCTGCAAAAGTAGCGCCTTGTGTGTGAAGACTCGCAACCTCCAGTTGCAACTTTTGCAGCACTCGGGTTGCGCAGCACAAAAAGTAGCGTGCAGCGCGCTACTTTTGGCTTACGTGTGAACATGACACGCAACTTTTGCAGCTGCAGTACAAAAGTTGCTCTGCAAAAGTAGCAATGTGTGACAGTACCTTAACTCTCTGTCTATTGATCAACATACAAGGATTATGGAATTACACAACTTTACACATAAATCTGCAAAGTAGGGGGACAATGATGTAGAGATAGCCTGTCTGGCTGATACACAGGATGACAGGTGTATAACTGATGCATTAACAATTTCAGTTAATTATATTTCGAAATAAAAATTCATGTACATTTAAGCTCAACTCACATGGACGACAACTTTGCGATTATTTTGTAGTTATGTATGGTTGTGCTGTGGGCAGTCAGGAATTAGTAATGGAAACAGATAGTAACTCACACGGATCACAAACTGAAGTCGCTGTCGACATCTGTCGGTGTGTGTGGTCGGTATCACGCACAGAATGATCACAGAATTGTCACTGTCGGTGGTCGAGTGCAACTCACATGTGCGACATGCCAACCACTCTCTGCCAACTCCACATCCCATGTACCTAACATATTTCCATATTGTTGCCTTTGTGTTTGTAGGCCTATTCATTTTCAATACTAGAATGAAAGTTTGATCTTCTTCCTGTCAAGATATTTTATGAATAAAATTAATCTGTGGAAAAAGGACACATACTCTTCTTGTAGATATAGTGTTTGAATGTGAGACAGAAGTTGAGAATTTCATTTCCAGTAAAAATACAAAAAAATATAATCTAAAAAGTTACACCTTTAGTGACCAAATACATAATTAATCTTTCAAATATTATTTATAATGTGGTCTAGTTCGCCAGTACATGTTAGGTGTAAGTACGACTAGACAATTAATATGATGAAAGCTGAGTGAAATGGAGAAAAATTCTCTCCGGCACCGGGATTTGAACCTGGGCTTTCAGCTCTATGTGCTGATGCTCAATCCCGGTGCCGGAGAGAATTTTTCTCTGTCCCACTCATCCTTCATCATATGATGACGCAGAATTTCTGCATGGAAATATATGTACTTTGGTACATAGTAATAATATGTGATATGCGAAAAATAATCACTTAAGTTAGTGATTTAAGATTTAAGATGGCGCTTATTCTGTTGTGTCCCGGCCACTTAGTCACTCATAATGAGTGCACCTCTGCACATATTATGTTGGACATTGTGCTACTGTCATACATCTATGACGCAGTGCATAGGGTTGGGAACCTAAGAGGTGGAACTTGAACTGAGAGGATTCAATCCGGCATCGGGATAGGAATTCGGTGTGACTTAGTGGATAGAGCGTCAGCACGTAGAGCTGAAAACCCGGGTTCAAATTCCGGTGCCGGAGAGAATTTTTCTCCGTTCCACTCATCCTTCATCATATGTTGACGCAGAATTTCTGCATGGAAATATATGTACTTTGGTACATAGTAATAATATGTGATATGCGAAAAATAATCACTTAGTGATTTAAGACTGTGCTTATTCTGTCGGATCCCGGCCACTTAGTCACTCATGATGAGTGCACCTCTGCACATATTGTGTTGGACATTGTGCCTCTGTCATACATCTCTGACGCAGTGCATAGGGTTGGGAACCTAAGAGGTGGAACTTGAACTGAGAGAATTCAATCTGGCATCGGGATAGGAATTCGGTGTGACTTAGTGGATAGAGCATCAGCACGTAGAGCTGAAAACCCGGGTTCAAATCCCGGTGCCCAGAGAGAATTTTTCTCCGTTCCATTCATCCTTCATCATATGATGACGCAGAATTTCTGCATGGAAATATCATATGTACTTCGGTACATCGTAATAATATAATAATATAGACAATTAAAGTTTACAGCAGTTTTATATGATGCTTACAACAATGCCAAGAACTGTGCCAAAGCTGTTCTCCTTGCAGTTCTACTATAGCGATGGAGCAATGGTCGAAATCATACCATTGTTAGTCATTCATCAAGAATATACTTGTATGTGATTTGGCAAAGAAAAAGAAACTACTGTTAGTCGCAATGACTTTAATCACATTTCAATTGTATCTATGTATTCTGCATTTATTTTTGTGACAGGAAGGAGTAATTCGCCTCTTACTTCGGCTGCGTAGAGAAACAGATGATGACTGCATACTATCTGTTTTGCGTGAAACATTAGCAGTGCTTGGTCACGTTGATCCTTTACCTGGGAGAGGAATTAGAATTCTCGCTATTGATGGGGGAGGAATAAGGTAAGAATTCTTTTATTCCACACTTATAGTTAAATCAAGACAAAATCTCCATGCCGGACTTCGTGATACACTCAGAGGTAGTAGAGAAGTGATTTACAACTTCTCAGCTTATAATTAGGGACCGGATTTTTAGGTACTAAAAGCTAAATATAAATAAGCAAGCAATACTTCCTCTCTGGTATAAATAATACGTGCCGTTTGGTTTGAAAGTGGCAGCCAGTTGTGGTGAAAGATACAACTCCATGTTTGCTGTTTGACTCTTATTTTTATATTCATTCTTCAGTCCTTGTGATCCGTTTCTCCATTGTTAGATTTCCTAGTGTTGTGACAATGCCTCATCATCATATTCACTGAAATATACTTATGATATTGGATAAGTGACGCAAAAAATTTATTAGGCACGTGAGGTAAAATAATGGATGTCCTGAAAAAAAGTGTAAAGCTGCATCTGCATGGTTCAATTTTCCGTGTGTGTACGCATGCAGTTTGGGAAGAATTTTGAAAGAATCATGTTGAAAATGCACATTCAATTAAGATGTATGCAGATTTTGTGTCTGCATAGTGTGCTTTGTTGAGTGTCATCTTCTCATACATATACGAGGGGGATCCAGGAAATAACGACCGTTTTGTTGTAATGATTAAAAAAATATATATATTTATTTGAAAAAACAAAGTCTGTTACATAACTGAAGCTTCCTTTACTTCTCTACATAATCACCACCTACATTTAAACATTTGTCGTATCTGTTCACTAGCTTTAGAATTCCCGTGTTATACTCCTCTGCCGCCAGTTCATTAAGCCAGGTGTTCACTGTCTTCTTCAACTCTTCATCACTTCCAAAACGCGTACCATCCAGAAAGTCTTTCAGCTTAGTGAAAAGGTGAAAATCGCTAGGAGCAAGGTCTGGACTATAGGGCGGATGATCAGAGATTTCCCAACCGAATTGATCCAGCAATTCTCGAGTTGAAGCAGCAGTGTGCGGGCGGGCTTTGTCGTGAAGAAGCACAACTCCTCTCGAAAGCATTCCTCGCCTCTTGTTTTGGATGGCTTGCCGTAGTTTTCGTAAAGTCTCACAATAACGATTTGCATTGATTGTAGTGCCTTTTGGCATGAAATCCAGCAAAAGAACACCTTTGCGATCCCAAAAGACAGTAGCCATGACTTTTTGTGTTGAGAGAGTCTGTTTGAATTTTCTCGGTTTCTTGGGTGATGAGGGATGATGCCACTGACGTGATTGGCGCTTGGTCTCTGGGGTGTTGTGAGACACCCAGGTCTCATCACCAGTCACAATTTGATCAAGAAAGGCGTCTCCATCTGTGTGATATCGCATCAAGAATGTCCATACTGAGGCCATTCTCTGAGTTTTGTGTTGGTCACTCAGTTGCCGTGGAACCCATCGTGCACAGATTTTGTGGTAGCCAAGATGTTGCGACACAATTTCACCAAGCAAAGAACGAGAAATGTCAGGAAAGGCAATATGCAATTCGTCGAGTGATGTGCGCCTGTCTTGCAAGATTCTGTCGTTCACTCTAGTCTTCAGGTCTTCTGTGATGAGTGATAGGTGTCCGGGTCGAGTTTCATCGTGGACATTTGTTCGCCCATTGTTGAACATTTCTCACCATTTTCTCACATTTCTTTCATTCATTACAGTATCACCATACACTTCTTTCAATTGCCGGTAAATTTCTGCAGGTTTCAAATGTCGGGCATTCAAAAATCGAATCACACTCCTCACCTCACAGTCGGCGGGATTATCAATCACGTCGTTCATTTTGAAGTAACACAAAATGCACAATGGCGACTTGTTGCAACCAGTACTCACAACATTATGAGAACACAAGTTAAGGAAGCCAGTTGACCTTCAAACAAGGAAGGGGAGTCAGCTGCGTGGTGGTTATGCGCGAACGGTCATTATTTCCTGGATCCCCCTCGTACATATTAATAAATATTAAATATCAATCCAATATTGAGTCTAACTGATTCTCAAAACTGTGTTTGAACACTTCATAGGCACTCGTATTTGCGATAAGGATTAATAAAGCCACTCGTTCTTGCCGCCATTTTCAATTTAAAAGTCCATCATCAAAAAACTAAACAATGTTCATTTTACTAGATCAATCAACTGCTCGCCGCATGCTACTGTTGAATGAAATAACGCACAAGATACCAATCAGTGATGAATAGCTTTCAGTTGTAACATGCACTCTAATTTTTTTAGTGAAAAAAGACATGAGCAATTGAATGCTTTTTGTGCACTATTGTATGCGTTACTAATCAGCGATGTCAGACAGGGACTAAACGGAGCGGAGCGCTCCACTAGACTGGTTGCGTGCTCTGGTGTTTCCACAGACATAAGCAAGTTCAAGCTCTGATCTAGCTCCACAACCAGTATTGGAGCTTACAACTCTGACACTACTGCATTACTTGAATGCTTAAAATTGAAAGAAAAGTTGAACTGTATAGATGCGCCTTAAGTCACACTAATGTAGCTACTGACTGGTCTTTTATTTCAAAACTTGTCAGTAACTATTTATTTTAATTAAATTAAATTTAAATGAAGGCGAAATGAGTCTAAAAACTCCAAGGTCCAATCCCAATGTCTGAAAAAATCCCAACCAAAATTTGAACCCGAGCCCACTTGTTTCACGATCAGGCAAGCTGTTACTTCAAGTGGTGGACTTAATAAGCATTAATTGAAGAGGTGTAAAAAAATATATCAGGAAATTGACACAGACAATTGCAAAAAAATAATAAACATAATTGGGGAATAGTATTAAACAATAAAAAAAAAGGGGGAGAGAGAGAGAGAGAGAGAGAGAGAGAGAGAGAGAGAGAGAGAGAGAGAGGCAAGATAGCTGGAGTGCAATATAAAGCTCCATGCAGTTTCTTCATCAGAGCTAATTAAAATGATGTAGGGTGTAATATAAGATGACTATATATATTTCATGGTGCAAACTCCTCCATAAATATTTCCTATTTCACTATAATTTTGTCATTTAGGAATTGAACTGGAAATTGTTGCTGAAGTACGAAGATTTAATTTGATACAATATTTTTCTTCATTTAATTTTCAGGGGTGTACTTGCCATAGAACTATTGAAAAAGCTTGAAGAACTTAGTGGCAAACGTATTTATGAGATGTTTGACTACATCTGTGGTGTAAGCACGGGAGCTATTTTACTGTCTGTTCTTGGTAAGCTTTAATTTTATTTGATGGAAATAGTCATTACATATTTTTTGTAGCATAATACGGTAAGCATGGTTCTAAAAGTTCGCCTGTTTTTTTCCTTGTAGTGCCGCAAAAGAAAACACTGTCAGAATTATCGGACATGTACAAGGAATTGAGTACCAAAATATTTACGCAGAGTGCATTTTGGGGTACAAGTAACTTAGTATGGAGCCACTCATACTACGACACTGTAATGTGGGAACAACTGCTGAAGAAATATATTGGCGAGACACCACTTATAAGGACAGCACGGGACCCTTCAATGCCTAAAGTAAGTTTGGCATGATTTTTAAATACTTCTCAGTACACGAAATGATAGACAAACATGTTGATGCGCAAAAAAAGAGTATGTTAATTTACAAATACAGCAACTGAATGAGATCAACTTATGCTCATTTGTGAGTCATCTAGAGAATACTGAACTGTTACTGCTAATTTTGTTGTTTTCTTTAAATATGTTCTTAAAAAAGGCAAGATATAAGTTGATCATCTAACTGCTTCTAATCATATGAGCTGGTGCCCAATCCTGAGTTTACATTAAAAATATACAGGGTGGAAGTGGTATAACTATGCAGATTGAGGGAACAGTAGAATACTTCTTCGTTATGGTGTAGAGGTTTTTCTTTTAACCATCTTTATAATTCGAAGATACTGGTAATTGACCAACAGTACTCAAGCATGGTGGAGGGATTGCCTCTTGACTGCTCCATGTATCAGAGAGCTTAGATGATCAGCTCAGTATCTTAGTTTATTTTATGCTCGATCATGCCGAAATGTACTAATTATACACCTGGTAGCTGTCCTTTAATGCATGTCATTAAAGTACACCTACTCATTAAAGTACAGGTCTTCAGCCAATGATAACTCAGCTTACATGTGTTCAGCCAATGACAAGTCAGCTTTGTACCGTTATAAAACCGCAAGTATCGATTATTCTCGGATATGCAATCGAAAGAGAATTAGCGAAAAGTCACAGAGGCTGGAAATCCAATACTGTCGCAGAAGGTTATGTTCTGTTACTATAATAATTAGCGTTAATTGTAAATAATATTCAAATAAATTCAATTTGTCATCTCGTTTTTCAATGTCGAATTCAGTAATCAAGGTTATAATATTATCAAGTTTAACGGGACTACGTCAAGGTCAATGACATTATTGTTCCTCGGAAAAAATCAATACTTTCGCGTCAGCGCACATCTCACAATTCACGACCTAGAACAAGGTCACTTCCGATCTTGTCAGATACAAATAAAATGTATAATCTGAATACCGGTAATATCAAGTTAGAAATATGGTCGAGCATAAAAAGTCGTATGAAACTCGCCTATAATGGTAATTAAGAAGCTCGTATGAAAATTATGAAACTCGCTTGCGCTCGTTTCATAAATATCCATACTCGCTTCTTAATTACTATCATTATACGCTCGTTGCATAATGTACTATTTACAGGGAAAGGGGAGACCAATAGAATACATTAAAATAAAAAGAAAACCTATCCCATTATGTATTTTGTAATTAAGTGCATGGTAATTAGAAAATTTGGCTGAAGGTCTGCGTAGTTGGCAACAGCGCATCGCCGGTTCACCTAGGAATTCACATGAACTCGGGTCTGAATAGCAACATTCTGTACCTTAGTCACTGCAGCAGGGTTGCCAGACTTCCTAATTGCAGGAAATAATGATATGTGTTAATCTTAGCCACCTCATTTGGCTGAGGGATTTACCTGTCTATATATTGCCTCAACTCGGCAAATACCATCTCGCTATTACCAATCTCATTGACGCTGAATAACCTAATAGTTGATAAAAAGTCATTATATTAATGAACTAAATCGACCTTGGTAGCGTAATCGGTATAGTGCTAACCTTCTGTGCTCGAGGTTGCGGGTTCGATCCCGGCCCAGGTCGATGACAGGCTCATGTCAGGCATATAAAAGAACTCCTGCAGGACGAAATTCCAGCACATCGGCAATGCTGATATAACCTCTGCAGTTGCGAGCATCGTTAATTAAACTAATATTTAAATTTTTTAACGAACTAAAAACGTTAATCTCTTTATTTAATTTGCAAGAAAGTCGTCCATTTTATTTCAGAACTGCAAAGGGATAAATAATTATTTACCAGTTTCTCTAAAGATAAGAATAAAAATCGTAATGTCATGGAGTAAAACAGTGTTAACATTCAGAGGATTTATTTTCTGGGAAAAGTATTCATTTGGGACTAACATGGTATTAGAATTGTTTGTTTTAATCTATCCAAGAAGTAAGCTGTTAAAATCTGCTCTGTTATATAACTTCCTATATTTTTGTCAAACAATCATATTCATGTTAATGGGAGCCCAGGTACAATTCAGTTCACTGGGTATGGCTTAACTTTACATCTTACAATTTCATTCATAATTATTGAAGTATCAGCTATGATCACTGTTATGTTATAGTGAAATCAGCTTACAATAAGATTTGATTTAGCACTGTCTTTCACAAAACATAAAAATGCGTTAAACAACATTTTCAAATAATATCACATTTATTTGTTCATTTCCTTTTTCTCTTCCTTGATTACTGTCTTATATACAACGTGCCTAGATTTAAATGATTGAAAGGACAACACTTTACTTAGGAACTGTGTAACCTGGCATTCCTTCAATGCTTTTGTCTTATTATTTTATTTTTACTTCCTTGAAGATAATCTGTAGCATATAAATAAATAACGTAACATACTAGTAATAGCAACATATTATAATATGTAATATTTATTATTGTTGTTGTAGTTGTCCATGATCTCTGCCGTTGTTAACTTGCCGAGAGTGTCGGCATACGTGTTTAGAAACTACTCCTTACCTTACAAAGTGCAGTCACCTTATATGGGAAGCAGCAACTACACTCTGTGGGAAGCTGTGAGAGCATCAGCGGCAGCTCCATCGTACTTCGAGGAATGCAGATTAGGCGAGTTGCTGCATCAGGTTAGTATCATTTTGTTACCTCCACTTATGGTACATGTTATGATGTAGTAGAAGTATACTTAAAAGTATAACAAGAAATTATAATAGTGAATTTTGGCAGTATTTGCGTCAACTAGAGATGGGTAAAAAAGCTGGAACAGTTTATTTGAAACTGTTTCGTATCGAAACAGTTTCGTGATATAACCTGTTCCAAAGAGTGTTACACTGCTCCAGTGATAACTTCAACGTTCCACATGGTTCCAACAGATAAATAGTTCAGTTTCTAAACAATTTTCCTCTTCTTTGTTGCCTGCAAAGGCCATGTGTAGCGCTATCATTGACCTCCAATCGAAAGTAGATATAATATTATATTATCCATGTTCTATACGGCCTTCGTGCAACAGTAGCCTATGTAGGATCGCGCAATTTAATTGTACGAATCAAATTCCCTAATAAATCTGATATTAATTATTAGCTGTCCATTGATGGAGAATATGTTCATAGTGCCCTGACACAGTGTTAATTATTAATATACCGCGAAAAATATCATCGACTAATGTCATCGTTATTAAACTCTCCTAGGGTTATATGCGTTATTTTTACTAAAATAGATTTATTTTGAATTGTAGTTATTTACTGTACCCTTAACAGTAACCTACGAAAACTATCTTTCGTCGTCATAATACACTGAACAGGTGATTTAAAGACGATTCAAGGACCTTGAAACATGTTCCCGAAGCAGATGAGAGGTTGAAACAGTTGGAACACTTGGCACTGATGTTGTAAACATATTCTTATGAAATTGTTTCTTTGAAACTGTTATTTTGGAACAGTTTCGTTCATGAAACAGTTACAGTCGAAACTGTTTCTTAAAAAGAACAGTTTATCCCATCTCTAGCGTCAACCTACATAATATGGATCAAACCTCTTTGTAATCAGTCGTATACAAAATTGTCACAGAAATAGATTGTTACACAGTCACTTTTAAGATGGTTTAAGATTATTCACTGTTTCTCACACTCCAATGTAGATTAAATCCCCTGTGAACATCGTGTCTATTTCTCCCATTAACATGGTCTTCAGACAATTAAATATGTTCAAAAGATATGTAAAAATGTTTGCATTAGAAAATCCATAGTTTTCTAGCCCACATCTAAACCGTAAAATTTTTATATGGCCCTTGAAGAAAATTAATTAAAAACAGCTGCCTTATACATTATGTTTTTATTAATATTTGAAGGAGTGAAAATGATATAGTCCTAAGCCACAGACAAAATTTTGCAGGAGAGTGTGTTAAAGATTTAGAGTCCAGTGCTATTAGGTGTTGTATCACAATTTCTTCGGTGTATGCTTACGTCATTTGCTGAGTAATTTTTATAATAGTTTACTAGTAGCTGCCTCGTATGTATAAGAAGTGAATTAGCACCAAAAACCATTTTTGTTAAAAGTGTGGCTTTGGACTGTCTCAGTTTCACCCCTTCAATTGTTGCTGTCTCGTTAGAGAAAATATGATGCTGCAAAAAAAAAAAATGATTTTGAATTTCTTGTGCAAGTCCGTGTTTTCAGTATCCCAGATAACAAAAAAGTAGCTTTATAATGTTGTTGTTTTCTAATGGTCACTTTTGGAACCATTTAATCTATTTTGTTTCTTGCCTCCCAGTAAAGAGCACTCAAATTTCTGCACTGCTGCTCGTCTTTCTTCAAGTAGTTTTATAATAATAATAATAATAATAATAATAATAATAATAATAATAATAATAATAATAATAATAATAATAATAATAAAATACCTCTGATTGAGATTCTGGCTGATATGTACATGTATTATCAGACAGTATATGTCGCTTGACGATATGTGCCAGAGGAAGAACAATTGGATACTTTAAAGTAGAAAGGTGCAAAGTGCTAAAATCATAGAAAACGAAATTATTATGCAGAAAAGTGCAATGTACCTCGGAGGATGATGTATGAAAGAGGATACATCTACTTGTGTTTCTTAAGCAAGATATTAGATGTTACGTTGCCAGCACCATGCAGTTTCAGACAATAAGCACCCTCTTGAGCTGCATCATAGAATGCAATGGATTCTTCAACAGGTCACGTTTGTGCCCAAACTTACACACAGCGAAATGTTTAACAGATCTCAGCTTTCACGTTATAACTTTGGAGTTTGTGTATGTGATACAATGCAGTCTTATATGTGTATGTGGGATGAAAGCATCGCGAATAGAGGTGCCAATGAGATTGCCTCGTGTGTACTAAAGCTGATGAATATGGACATAACAAACAAGAAGAATCTGATAACTGTGCAGCTGAAAACAAAAATCGTGTACCGGTAATGGTTTTCATGTGTCTCTTTTTAGTTGCCATGGGCTTATTTGAGCACATAGAACAAGCGGCCACAGTTTCTTGCAATGCGATTCTGATTTCGCTTTGATTGAAAAACGACAGAAAGTGACAAAAGCCTTCATTCCTAGTCACCTGCTTAAAATCGTACAAGACTCTAAAGTTGTAAAACCATTTCAAACCGTTTCAATGCTAGAGTCATATTTCCTTAATATGCAATATGTTGCTGATCAACTAATTTCCATCAAGAACTTGAATATTTCTAAGGCATGTTGCATTCAGTATGATGTTAATAAAGCAGGTAGTGTTTCTGTGAAATAGTCCCATGATAATGAAGCAGTGCATACCATTAAAGTGCTTAAAAAGGGGGGGGGAAACATGAAAGATGTGCAATCAGCATTGTTTCAAGTTAAAGCATAAAATAGGGAAATTACTGAAGAAAAGAAGGGGGATCTACTAGCAAAGACTTCCTATCTTCCAAATGAGGAGCATAGGCAGTTCTACAGGCAAATCTGTGAGTAAAAATTGCTCCAGAATAGGAACAAATAGGTATTGCACTTTGCACCATTCTACTGCAACTGTACTTAACCCTTTTCACAATCTGTGTTATATAATTAAATATGGAGAAATGGCTTTACATACCACTATTATTAATGAGTAAACACTGTACTATTGCTGTTTTCTATCATTAAAAAAAAAAAAACATAACACAAATATGTGTACAATTATTCTTATAGCTACATTTTTTTATCTTATCTCCAATGTTTCATTTTGGCACTTTGCACCCTTCTACTTTAAAGTATCCAATTCTTTGTATACATCTGAAGTCTGCTTAGTATAATATGTAGCTGATTGGGGATGTATGCAATGGAGGGGGAAAGGGACTGGCCACCCCACTCCATTATCTCCTAACCTAGTTGCCTCATAAGTGGTGTCTTGTTGGTATAACTTGTGAGGTTCAGATCTGTCTTCGGACTGTTAAATAAACAACACTAATAATAATAATAATAATAATAATAATAATAGTAATAATAATAATAATAATAATAATAATAATAATAATAAATAATGGTTTGGGTATGCTGTCCGTCCATCTATTTGTGGACAGCAGTTTGTTATAACTCTTCAGTGGATTTTATCCATATTCAGTGTCTACAGTTTTTACCATGTTATACATCCACAATTTCTGGAAAGCAAACCTTTATTATCATATCAATATGGGAGAGCAGAAGTCATGAGCTATTTGCGGGTGACTCATGCATTGCATGAAAGTTGATAGGCCTGTAATTTAACCACAAACTGATAACAACAAACTTATACAAATCAGGCTTTCAGGTATAACTCCCTGTAAAGTTGATTTGAATAATTTCGAACGAAAAATTGTTCCGGGGCCGAGTATCGAACCCGGGACCTTTGGTTAAACGTACCAACGCTCTACCAACTGAGCTACCCGGGAACTCTACCAGACACCGATCCAATTTTTCCTCTGTATCCACAGACCTCAAAGTGGGCTGACAACTGTCAAAGCAACCAACATTGAGTGCACACTAACTCTGTGTGACTTAAATTGTGGTTTTCTGTTAATGAACAGTGACGTGTATTATGCAAATCAAGCTTTCAGGTATAACTCCGTGTAAAGTTGATTTGAATAATTTCGAAGGAAAAATTGTTCCAGGGCCGAGTATCGAACCCGGGACCTTTGGTTAAACGTACCAACGCTCTACCATTTAACTAAAGCTCCCGGGTTCGATACTTGGCCCCGGAACAATTTTTCCTTCGAAATTATTCAACAAATTTATAGCAGCAGTTGCCTTGGCAACACTAGTCAACAATAACAATACATTTTCTTTATTTCAGGATGGCGGTCTCTTAGTGAACAATCCTACTGCTGTGGCACTCCACGAGGCAAAACAGTTGTGGCCTGGCTGCTCTATACAGTGTGTAGTGTCCTTAGGTACTGGTCGAACAAATCCAACAATACGCAGCGAGGACGTCAATTCTTCATCCTGGAAGACGAAATTCTTCAAAATACTTGACAGTGCAACAGATACAGAAGGTGAGTTGGTTAAATTGTGCTTGAAAAAGTCTGAAATTTTATCGCTCCAGGAATATTTATTTTTCTTTACATTGGTTCACATTTCTCAGTGAAATTTTGAGAACAGTATCAGTTAAACAACTTTAGCATACTCATTTGCAAATCACATGTGTATTATATGTTGCTAAGCTTACTGTTGAAACATAAATTGAAAGGTTTTCAGTACCACCACATTTTTATTCTTAGTTCTGTAAATTAGGTAAATAAAAAAGTTCTGACATCAGTATGTACTGTATTCCAGACACGCACGTAGAAGTAATGAAACAATTTAATTTTTGTAAGAAGCATTTAACATACTACATTGGATAAATAATATATTTGAATATTATAATAACTATCTGTTTATAAGGTACTTTGCCTATACTGCGTGTTCAGTTCAAAGTGTGTCATGGCTCACTGTATGCCGTCATGTGGCTAGTCGTTGAGCCTAGAGAATTCAATCTTCCTACACTTCCACAGAACCATATTACCTATGTGCCAGAGACGTTGCCTAGCAAGTACGGTGTTCATTCTGAAGAGTACGTACCGATACGTACGGTAACACCTGTAGTGGCAGGAATGTGAACTGTTTGGAAACACGTACTGAGGTGAGTTTTTTTCTTACTGTCGGGATATGGGGAGAGGGTTAAGACGATTACTTACGTATTTGTTGACATTAACTTCGACGGTCAACATGGACATGGGACATTTGATTTGTATTGTGGAATGTTGCCGTATGCAACCGATGATAACAAATACCCTGTGTACGACTTGCCCGCGCAAAACACAGTTCGAAAGAGGTTATGGTAGCACACAGACCATACAGACTGCCATCTGTTGCTACGACTTTCAAGTTATACCGTACACATTCTCAAGTTCAGATTCAACGCCTTGATTAATAGACAACTTCTCTGACATAAAAGCTGAAACTCACTTCAAATCACTGACTCACAACAGTGACGTCATGACACAATTTGAAATGAACACCCAGTAGAGTCAAATATTCTGTGGTACCAGGTAATGTCTTATAAGACACCGTGGTTAATATGACATACATAAATGCATGTACCTCAGTGTAATTTTTCAAGAACCAGACTCATTTAAAATTTCAACACATACTTTTCCTTAAGTAGTAATATCTGCACATCTGGGTAGATAATTTTTCTACCTTCACCCCATTCCTACCCCTTTGTGGGATGTATGGATGGATGGATGGATGGATGGATGGATTGATTGGATAGATAGTATGCAATAGACTGGATATTTTTCATTCTTATATACACACTTTTAACACTTGTGTAATCACTGATTAACTGTTAAATAGTTTAAATTAATAAATAACGACTTTACTGTATTAACATTTTAAATAATAATGTTATTGTCCCTGATTGACTAGTTTCAATGTTTTTTCATCATCTGCTGAATCCTACTCAGACTAGGATTCAGCAGATGATGAAAAAAAACATCGAAACTAGCAATCAGGAACAATAACATCGTTATTTAAAATGTTAATACAAATAAAGTCGTTATTTATTAAGTTAAATAATTTAACAGTTAATCGGAGATTGGCTGTGTAGAATAGAATTAATAGTTAATATGTTAGATTAGATCAGATATGTTTAAATATAGGATCGGGTGACAACTCCGTAACACTGAAACTTTGAAGGTCTGTTGTATTATTTCCTATCTTTATTGGTTCTAGTTGAACAGATCATAATAATAATCTTTACCCTGTATTAGGTTCAAGAGTCTGTTCGTGAGATTCTTTTCAGGAAGATCCTCCTCAGAGTTAATAATTGCCAGAAGTTCATATGTTCATACCTCCTCCTGACTAATTCTTTACATTTGAAGATTGTGTGTTTCATTCTCTTTTCCACAAAGTCTGCAGAAAGAGTTTTCCTTGAGGATTCCCATCATGTGCAGATGTTTGCTCAGACCACAGTGACCCATTAGAAGTCCTACTGCTGTCCTTGGTTGGGGTCTATTTAATCTTAGAGTGATAAAGTGGATTTCTTCATCAGTTTCTTACTTTGGTGCAGTAGCGGACGGTGGTTTGAAAGTTGGGGAGGCCAAGACGTGAATGATGAGAATATAAAAATATGAGGCCTGTGACGTACCTCATTACCAAGCACAGAAGTTATAGGTTATAAGAAATTAAAATTAGGTTTTCCAATTTATGTTTTAGGATTTTAAATCTTATGTTTAGGAATTTATATGATTTTACGGGAAAAAAATAAAAATAAACAACATACTGTTAATATATTACAACAGCTTGGTAAAGATTGCCTCTCTTTTTAGGACACATCAAGTCCTAACCTACGAATTAGGTCTTTTTAAGTCATATTGAATTTAAGAATGTTACGCTTTGCTACATAAAACGAAAAAGAAAAGCAATATTTCGAGAGTAACGAGATAGCAACAAAATTGATTCGAACCTAAGAATCCGGGGCTTGCTCATTACTATTACATAGTCTAATTTTACAGAAAATTAACTCGACGTTCCTCTTTCTTCGCAAACCGATCAAATAGGTCATAACATACTGAATAACTGCTACTAGAAGAAGCTAGAGGCAAATCTGCATTTGTTTCTAAACCCTCGATATATTTAAAATACTGTATAAGTAAATACATCTCGTAACACAAAAGAATGAAATAACAAGAACACCTGCAAACAAGAGAAAATGTAACAACATAAATGAAAACTTTTACGCAGGGAGAGAAAACTAACAACACGTGACTCAATTTTCTAAAACCAAGAAGAGAGAAAGAGAGAGAGCTTCCCAATACAGCCGAAACAGCTGTGACTATAAGCAGTACAGTTGTCAGCAGTGGGTAGGACGTCTCCAAATCAGCTCCCCTCGCGTGTTCTAGTCAAGTTTAAACACTCTTCTAACCAGTTATCTTATTGGTTGAACTGCTGTTGTCATGGTTACTGGGGAGTAGCGTCATGTAGCCGACTCCTCTCTCCCGCTCTGACATAGACACAGCTGGCTGCTAGATGTCGACTATACAGGTTACAGCGCTGTTATTTTTCAGTACGAAGTATTTGTACTATCTACAGTATAGTGAGCGGGCATCACCAACGGGATGTGGTCGACTTTACGTAACTTACAGTACATCTTTTAGTCGTAGTGAATAGTAAAATTAATATAAAAGGAAAAATGTTCGTCATTTGCTGTAACTTGTCTGTGATCTTAATTCAGCTGAAATTATTACTGCCATATTGTGTCCTGGTAAAATATTAGGGGAGGTACAGCCTCCCTTGCCTCCCTGAAATTCCGCCGCTGCTTTGGTGATTTCTTCCACGTATCCAATGCTGATTATTGTAATCCTGTAAATTTTGAAAACCACTTCCCAGAAAATCCATACACGTGTCTTAACGAAGTTTTTCCAATTTGATTACAGCTGTTCACACGATGCTTAATGACCTACTGCCTAACAATGTGTACTTCCGATTCAATCCTTACGTGACTGAAATGGTGACAATGGATGAAATCAGACCAGACAAAATCGGCCAGCTGGAGCAAGATGCAGTCATGTATTACCGTCGTAATGAAGAAACGTTTCAAGAAGCAGCCAAAGCATTGGTGCAGCCAGCAACTATAACACAGCGAGCCGTCAACTGGATCACTCTTCAGAGAGAGCTACTAGGATTAAAATAAAATCACTCATTCATTGCGAAAGGACCGTGTCAAGTCCCGAAATAAATGTGTGGGTAAATGTCCAATTTTAGTTTCCTGTGATAGAGCCAATATACTGCCACTGAAGTGAATTGTAGGACATCCCACCTTTCAGTATAGAGAAATTGTGTGTGATATTCACAGTGGTTATTCTCTTTGTGGTAAAGTTTTGAATCGCGTGTTGTTTTGGTTCAGAAAATCTTATCGCGCTAAGTACTTGTATTATGTATAAATTTGGAATTCATACTGTATTATAAAAATAAGCGATGAGCTGTGTACCTGCTATACGTTATGAATTCGAGCTAGTGGAGTCGGTAACCTTCGTTCGTATTTTACTTGGTAAGATATTCACGTCACATTGTGAAACAATATTAGAATGACCAACTTTGCTATACTTAACATTCTGTAAATAGTATTTAATATTTATATACATTTATGTAAATAATTGTAATTCTCTTCATCATAAGTGCTGTATCACTGTTTGTACATTGAGCTGCTAGTTCTTGTATTACATTTATATAGCTGTGATATTGAGTAGACCATGCATCTCACGTGACCAATCTTGGCTTATTCACAAATATACCTGTGTGTACAGTACTTACATCTATTGATGTATAACGAGAGCACATAATATATTGTCACCTTTATGAACATAAACATTGACAAGTCTGGCAATTTTTACTTGATATTGTTTTACCATGAGAATTTCTTGATTCATTCATAGTTTTCTGCCCAAATTCAGGTGTTTCACTGCAAACCCAGCATTCTCCTATCTTCATTATTTTCCACTTTCCTCTTAAGGTAGGCACTCACTCACTGGAACAGATTCGTTCGGCCCATTCAGGTTTTTGTTGTAGTCTTGCTCACTTGTCAGCATTTCCGAATTTAATCACCTGCCTCAAAATGAATGCCAATTTAGCAGCAGTTAGAGGAGTACCTAGTCGCTCTTTGGATGGATCCCGGTGCAGACATGGCTGCCCAGAGACTGAAACTCTTGCCCACGTCCAAGGTCAGTGTAACAGAGGTTTACTCCTCCGAAATGCCAGACACCATCATGTTCGATCCTTAATTGCAACTGCTTTAAGAAAAAAGTCTTGGATAGTAGAAGAGGAAGTTTTTTGCCTTGCTACTAATGGCTCCTCTAAACTATTGACATCATAGCGTATTCCCAGACTACCAAGAAAGGATATATAATTGATCCTACCATAAGGATTGAAATGGGGAGTAGCCAGCCGGAGGATGTCAATCAAGAAAAGATCAACATTTATCTGCCAACAGTTGATTACTTCAAAGCAAAATACCTGCTTGAAGACATTGAGGTGATTGGTCTTCTTATTGGAGCCCGTGATGTGATTCCCAAGTTCTTTGAAAGCTTCAGGAAGACTTTTGAACTACCACAACATTTACTGCTGACATCATAACTTCAGTTTTGAAATGCTCTTGCCAAATTCTGAGTCATCATATTCACTCTGTTTAATTTTTTTTTTCTTCACTTTATAATTCATATATGTTTATTTTAATTTTCTTTCTACAAAATTTATGTAAACATTTAATATTGTAAAATTCATGTAGCAGAGTATACTGAGTCCTTCTGGGCTACCTCCAATGGGAGGCAGTTATCTTATCTTTGCTATTAGAGTAGAGTGAGAACTTTACTTCCTTGTAGTGTTCTAGACTAAACCTGGATATAAAATGAGTAACTGTGAGAAGGATGTAGTTTTAAATGTATTAGCTCTGGAAGAAAAAATAACAAAATAAGCTTCTTGTCGTCCATTTCATTTATGTCTTGAGTATTAACGGGATTGGAGGCCTTGCAATCGATATATTGTTATGGCTGTCTTTATTTCGATCTTGATCCATATAGAAATTCATCTAAATTTCTCTGGCCAGAATTTTGCATGGAATCTGGTCATACAGACAGAGGCGATATGGCAAATGGGCAATGCTGAATTTAAAATGGTGCAAAGAATAAAAATTAAAATATACTAAATGAATCTCTTCTGGTAAATGAGTGCACACCTTGTCTCCACATATGATCCATATATCTTAATGTTGTTTATCATTTAATATCTTTTTCAGCCCCAAAATTTTCTCCTGTTCACAATTCCTTACAATTTATCTTTCAGAAGGCAAGGATGCGAGGGAGGGAGTGAAGCAAAGACAGTTTACTGCACTACCCCTGCAATGTCACTTCATTTCTTTTACGAACAGTAAAATGAATTAGTAATTTCCAGGAAGTTATTTTGAATATTTCTGTTAAATGTAAATCTGTGAGCTTTAATTTCAAACAATTCGCTTAAAACTGCAACAATTTATTTACACTAAATACTTGCTTGGTCCACCATTGTGAACTAACAACGTCTGACCGTGAAACAAGCGGGCCTAGGTTCAAATCCTGGTTGGGGTTTTTCGGTGTTTTCTCTCAACCAATTGAAGCAGAATTGCTGGGTAACTTTTGGCGTTCGACCTTGGACTCAGTTCGCCATCATTAATACACATATCATCATCCATACCATAGCCCGGTTAAGTTCACAATGCGACATGCTGTACTTGTACAAGAGCATGGCCATTCGGCTACCCAATCATTCACAGAGTAGAAGCTGTAAGCATAATAAGCTTTAGGCTGCAGTGCAAGCCTTTGGGTCCCTCATCCATATAAGGAAAAAAAAAAGTGAAATTTCTTATAAATTATTTTAAAAGAAAATGATTCAGTTATGTACAATAATGTGAAATTTGTCAATTTTAAAAGGAAACGGTTGTTTTATTTAACGCAAAATACAAGTAGCTTTTATAAATTGTTACTGGTTTATTCGCCTCCCCTCCCCCCACCATCGCTGATTGCTCTTTAGACCCCTCAAGGACCACATCATGGATGAATATATAATAGGATGCGAAACTTACCGAGTTTGCCGTAACACATACTAGAGGCGCTGTTGTAGAAAATGATCTAGCTGCCACCTGTTGGAGGAGGAGCGTTATTACATCTAGCAGCGCACCAAGTAGCGAAAAGAGTAATTACTCCATGCATTTAGCAGCGCACCTGGTGACGAAAATGTTAAACTGCAGAAAGTATTCCCTCCCACTCTCATCGATATTCAAAACTAACCCAATTTAAAATAAATGTTATGTTTTATTTAAGGGGAGACTCCACTCAAAAACTTCAATTTTTTTCAAAAAAATTTTATTGGCTATTTTGCAACTTTAGAATGTGTACTTTCATACCACAAAAGGATTTGGCTTTATTCGAATTAGAAATATGTAAAAAAAAAATATTTAAGTTATGGGCTGCAAGGGGGCGTGGCATGTTGAGAGCTGTCAAAAATAATTTTAACTTTATTTCCATGAATACTGATATGTCTTCACAAATCTAGTAACTTTCTGTTTCAATGTTGGTTCCTGAACTTTCTAGACGTATGTGGCGGTTTCTAGTGAGAAAAATCTGCATTACAGATATAAACAAAACGTTTGTGTGATGGTCATGCAAAAGTTGTTTTGAAAGTTTTTTTTTTTTTTTCGTTTTCTGCGGTTGATTTGTGTAAACTGCCATTTGTTGGAATAAGTTTTATTATATTACTACATTATTTATTATAGTAGAGTTGTAAATATCGTAGTAAACAGTGAATTGTGCATGTTTTGTGCATGTTCTCGTGTTTATTTAGTAACATTGAAGTTCTCTTTCTTGTTTTTTTTTTTTTTTTTAGTTATTGTGTAAATAGTGAAAATTAGTGTCTATAGTGTGTGTAAATAGTGTATAGTATTATCGTATCATATCATAGCGTGTATATAACATAGATATATAAACATTACCACAAAATGGGTGTGACAAGTGGATAGATATCCAAGAGAGCCAAAGCCAAGCAAATGGCAGAAAAACGTTGGAAGTTGAGAACATTGCCTAATGAATGTGTAAACATAAATTTAGAAAATAAGCAGAAACCATGTTCAGTCCCAAGTACAACCTCCAAGAAAATTGGAATTGATTTAGAAACAGAAGTTCCAACAAATGAAACACCACATTCAGATTGTGATTATATGTTTATACACATGGATTTACTGAGGTCTCTATTTTCCAAACTCTTATGTAATGAGTGTTCACAATATACAGTTGTGTTACAAAGAAGGGAGCAGCATGGGTTTGCCTTCAGACTTGTTATAAAATGTACAAACTGTGATGTAGTGTTGGATGAACATTTTTCAAGCCCTAGACTAGAAACCACGAATGCTAAAACAAGGGGAGCATTTGATGTAAATAAAAAAATGGTGCAGTCATTTTCAAGATTTGGGAAGGGCTATGGGGCCATGGAACAGTTCTGTATAGGGATGAGCATGAATGTGATGAGTTCTAGCAATTATTACAAGTTACTGGAACTAGTGTGCAAAGAAGCTGCTTCATTTGGTAACAGAACACTTGAAGATGCTAGGGACCGGGTGAGGCTTGCCCATATTGAAGAAAATCCAGAATTAGAAGGAAAGGAAATAATTGACATATCCGATAGTTATGATGGTACCTGGCACACCAGAGGACACAAAAGTAATTATGGCATAGGATGTGTTATTGATGTCCTGACTGGATTAGTTGTGGATTTTGAAATTATGTCAAAATACTGCCATGCCTGTGTTATTACAGAAAAATTATTAGGCAAAGACAGTCCAGAATTTTTCTTTTGGAATGAAGGGCATATATCTACATGTGAGAAAAATTTCTCTGGTTCGTCCCCAGCAATGGAGATGCATGCAGCAGAGAAGCTGTGGAGGCGATCAGAAGAAGCAGGGTTCCGGTACACTGTGCTCGTGTCAGATGGAGATGCAAAAACCCATTTACATCTCAAGGCACAGAAAATTTATGGAGATGTCACCATTGAAAAGCGTGAATGTGTAAACCATATTGCAAAGCGTGTGGGCACTGGTCTGCGTAATATGGTAAAAGACTGGAAGAAAAAAAAAGTAACTTTGGGAGGGAAACAACATGGCAGTCTCAAGGAGTCGACAATAAAGAAGTTGACAAATTATTACAGGGCAGCAATTGTCAATAACGTTCCTGATGTCGACAAAATGAAAACAGCTGTATATGCCACACTGTATCATTGCATGAGCACAGATGAAAACCCACAACATAAAAAGTGTCCCAAAGGTAAATTGTCATGGTGCTTTTACAATAAATGTATTGCACTCGGTGAAGTTCCAGGACGTCATAGAGACAATATTCATACTCCACTTAGTACATCTATTGTGGCTAAAATAATGCCAGTGTATCAGAGGCTTGCCTCAGACATACTATTAGGAAGATGTACTGGTGGCATGACTCAAAATGCAAATGAAAGCTTACACAGTGTCATTTGGTCCAAATGCCCCAAAGAAACTTTTGTTTCACAAAAGAAGATACTTTTGGGTCTTGTGGAAGCTGTATCTCAATTTAACAAGGGGTGTTTGAAGACTGAACAGAGCAGGGAACTCAGCACTCCTTTGTCATCTTCCCAGAAGAAGATCTGCTTATCGAGGGATCGACGACGTGTGAAGCAGAGTGTACGATGCAGTCTTCACAAGGAAAAATTCAAGAGAAAGGCAACCTTGGAGATGAAATTGCATGAAGAAGAAGCCTTACTGGAGCAGGAAGGAAAAACATATGGTGCAGGAGAATTTTAATGGGTATGTGTCTCATAGAAATAGTCATTTTACAAAAATCCATTTTTCTGTAAGTTTGTTTTTTTCATTTCAATACCAACTTTTTCATACTAAATATTAACCAAATTAAATGAAATTTTTACAGCAAGTAGTTTGGGGATATTTGCATGCTTCTGTGCATCAATATTGTAACATAAGTTGTTCGTTTATTTTTTAATAATTTTTATGCATGAATTATAGAGCGAAAAATTATTTCAAAATTTTAAAAAATATCAGGAAGTAAATAAATAACATTTTTCAACAAATGAATGCATAGGACTGTTGAACTATTCCTTGTGCATAAACCTAAAAAAAATTGAGGATGAAAATTAAGGTTTTATAATAGAAAGTGGGATTTTTTGATACTGCTAAAAATTACAAAAAAAATTAAATAAAAAGGGAACCAGCTAAGATTGAGTCTTCAAATTTTGGGGATTATTACCTTTTTATATACTAAACATGGTGTCAAAATTTGGTTTCAATCGGTACCAAAGAAAAAAAGTTGAATTTTTCAGTGGAGTCTCCCCTTAACGACGCTCGCAACTGCTGAGGTTATGTCAGCGTTGCCGGTATGCCGGAATTTTTGTCCCACAGGAGTTCTTTTACATGCCAGTAAATCTACAGACATGAGCCTGTCGTATTTAAGAATACTTAAATACCATCGGCCTGGTCGGGGATCGAACCCGCGATCTCGGGCATAGAAGGCCAGCGCTATACCAACTGAGCCAACCAGGGCGACAGTTTAAAATAAAACATTTACATTTTTATTCCTCACAGCAGCTTCTACTGAAAATTCTTACAGGAGCCAACAGGAAGATAAAAGATACGATCTATTTTACACTACCCAATTAAAATATAACCAGACACAGACAAAAAAAAATAAAGCAAAAGGTTAGATAATTGTGATTGTATTCTTTGGGTATTTATTGTACAGCGCAATTGAAAAGTCTGCAAGAAGTACTTAGATAGTTCAATTTATTATATTAGTATTACTTTACAATATACATTCAACAACAGTATTTTTACAACGTCCATAAACATCACTGTTTAACATGCACTGCTTATACACACACGTAATATCACTTTATGTTCAATTTTAGCAAGTTCCTGTCTGCCATCTTATCTCTCGTCCTCGAGCAATATCTCGAACGGATAAATAGAGAACTCTGGGTAATGTACCCAACACGTAGTTCTAGTGTTCACCACCTACGACGTTGCGCGCTGGTCAACTTATTTCAGCCCCCCACTGCCAGATGGTGCTGACCGCAGTTTCGCATCCTATTATATTTATCCATGTTAATACTGTTGGTAGCACTGCAACTTTAACTAATAGAACTATTTTATATTTATTATTTACGTCTAAAACTCCATAAGATAAGAAAATTCGTTTCTTTTACTAACAGTAAAATGAATTGGTATTTTCCAGGAAGTTACTTTGATTTCATAAGTATATCCTAAACTGGAGGTAATTTTGGTTTCATGCTAGAACGTTTTTCTCCTTCTCGTTTACAGCGCACATTTCCGGTTCCGGTTCTTACGGTGTTGGTGTTGTTTAGTCCGTTGGTATGGGTGATTTTACTATCGTAAATTATCTAATTCATCTTGAATGTTTAATTATATTTACGAGTAATAGGTGACATTACATTATTTCTAGCTTTATTTAGTACACCGCATTTTCATAAAATTGTTTCTTTGCGGTGTATATGTGATTATTGTGCTTAACCTTAGTGACATGATTGTTCAGTGCACGTTACACGATGAGTATTTTTTAAAATTTGTTCTTATAATTGCGTATTTTATCTTGTAATTACAGATTGAGTTAGGTTGTAAGGATGGCCAAATCCAAGAATCACACAAATCACAATCAAAGTAAGTAATTTGAGGGAAAACTCTTAGACCTGTGCTTGGAGGTTATAATCTCCTGTGATTGGGGTTATTTTAGGAATATCTTTTAAAATATCTTGGAGTAGAGAAGTCCGGTGTGAGATGCATTTAACTTCAAACGTTTCCGGATGTGTATGGCCTGTATAGTTCCATGCTACATTTTCTTTATGATAAAAATAATAAAATTGTCTGTCTAGATTTCGAGCACATCGGCATTTTGTGAAATTGTAACGGAATAGATCACGAAGTGAAAATGCATGTATAGATTTGAGTTGGCCTACCGGTGAGCAAAGTCATTCCAGATTGAAAATTGAAAGGCTTTACAGAAGTAAACTCCCCCCCCCCCCCAAACCCTTTCCATTGGCAGACGTTCATGAAGAAAATAATTCAATTTTACACCTCACAATTTTTACAACGGCCACATATGTAGTGTATTACACAAACTGTAATTAAATACAATAAATATCGAAGGAAAATTGGTGCAGCTAAGTTCTTTACGAGGTGTCGAATGCGCATACTCAGTGAGCGACGGGAACCAGAATCTTTCAGATTATGGGCTTTGAATAATTTCACCGTTGTTACAATGAAATAACTAACGACATAACGGTTCTTGTTAGTAATGTTACTTTATCATTGTGTTTTTTACAGATAGAAAAGCTCATCGAAATGGCATTAAGAAACCAAAGCGGTACAGACATGAATCAACTAGGGGTGTAAGTATTACTTTTGACTAGTCTATAGAATAACATGTTTGTGATTAATTTCTTCATGTCCAAGATATAGTGTACTCAACAAAGTCTCCCGTCTTGGGATAAATTTCAGAACACGGATTCCTTCCTTTCCCTCTTTAAAATTCCAACCTTGTGCACACAAAATAAATTATTGGCACTGAAAAATGCCTTTTCGTAAGCATTATGTTGCGCATTCGACAAACGCAGTCAAATCTGCTCTTTTTAGTATTTTAAAATATAAATAAAAAACTTCTAACTCCAATAAACCAAATTTTACAGGAGAGAGAAAAAACTTATTATTTCTCTTACTAACTTTAAGTATTATACATTTATCTATTAATATTGTGTAAAATTACATTCTTTACCAATTAAATACTTCAAAACCTAAATTTTTACATTATCTTACGCCACAATTTGAAATAAACACTGCTGGAGTTAGTGGTTTTCTGACTTCCACAGTGTATGAATTAAGAAAAGTGAGTAGCATGTATGGGCGAATCCAGAAATGCATATAGAGTGTTAGTTGGGAGGCCTGAGGGAAAAAGATCTTTGGGGAGGCCGAGACGTAGATGGGAAGATAATACTAAAATGGATTTGAGGGAGGTGGGATATGATGGTAGAGACTGGGTTAATCTTGCTCAGGATAGGGACCAATGGGCTTATGTGAGGGTGGCAATGAACCTCCGGGTTCCTTAAAAGCCAGTAAGTAAGAATAAATATGAGCCATGTGAAGAAAAAAAGATAACATGAAACATTGGAATATATGAGAAAATGGAAGTTTATTATTAAGATTAACATTGCTACATTTTTTTGTAAATTTCAAATAGGCTATATGAGGCAGAAAATCACAAATTACCATAAAGCACATCAAAATATACAAATAAAACCACAAACAATATTAAAATGTTAACACAGTCTCATTTGTGTTACAGATTCTGTTTTTTCTCTCACTCTCATGTTCTTCCTGTGCATTTAGATTCTAGATTATTACTATCCGCAAACAGAGTTTGGTAATTCATCCTACTTTCCTCAGAAATAAGGTGCATTAAATTTTGCAAGTCCTTTTCCTTTCTTCTTTCAATGGCAATGCTGAATTGTACTTTAGTTGACTGGGGAATGGTGCATCTGTATTGGGTTTCTGGAAGTTAATCGACTAGATATTGTGCCTTTAATAGTCTTACATGGATTTCATAGATTTTTGTGACATTCTGAATACCGTATCATATCACTTTACTCAGCTGGTTGAGCGATAGTGTTGCCACCTACCGGGAAATTAAGCTTGGAATGCAAAAACTCTCTTATTCCATGGAGTAAGTGGAGTTCTGACTTCCACGAGTTTTAAAACAGCCCCCAGAATGCAGATGAATGTCGATATTAGTGTATTCTTGCCTTCCACGCATGCGGGACAAACTAAAAAGCATCATCCAGCCCATGGGTAATAAGAATAAAGCTTAAGTACTTCCTCAAGGTTTATACTTTTGAGTATGAGCACTTCTTGTGATTATATACTCGTAACCACTAGAACATACTCATATTCGTAAGAATAAAGACATTCTACCTAACGTGAATATGTTGTTGTTGTTTTCTAATGCCAGGCGTTTGACAATAAAGTCATTTGACCTCTTGCACTCCAATATTTTTCAAAGATATTATCATGACCAGCCACTGAAGCACAGATTTTGAGGTGTTCCGAATCCATTTCTTGGTTTGAGTTGCACAATGGGCAGTTAGGGGACTGAATATATACTCATTTCTACAGCCTTCTTGATCGTTTAAAAGTTAGTATGTACTTGTGTTACCTATCCTCTTTGACCACATTGCACTGTGATGCTCAATTTTTTTTTATAAATAATTAAATAAGTAAGTAAATAAATAATAAAATAAATAAATTAAATAAACAAATAAATAAGTAAATAAATGAATAAATAAATAAACATGAAAAAGAGAGTGAATCAGATAAGTGACGTTAATAAACAGGAAACAAGAAAATACTACTGCGAAATTGTCATTATGGGATGTTGGATAGCGATTACAATCCATTTCTAGAATTCCAGTTATGCTAATTCTATTTTTTATTATAGAGAGTTTATATATAATTTAAAGTTACAAGTAATTGCATTTTGCAATTCAAATTTTACAAAATAAACTGTAATTGTTAATTATATTTAACAATACAATCTAACCTTATAATTTGATAGCCATTCATATTTTTATAGGTTATGTTTTTTTATGAAGAACAAATACATGTTTAACCAATTTCACATTCACTTTTGTGAAGCATTAAAGGCTTCTGGAGTTCACGTCTTTTTCTCTATTTTTCCATGAGGTACTACATCGCTCATAAATTCTGCCATTTTTTTTTATTTAACTTTAAACTGAACACAAATCAACAAATATTCAGAATTGAGCCTGCTACAAACCATACTCAGAATAATATGAGAACGAACTTATAAATATGAGAATATACTAGCTTTTATTCTTATCATGCTTGAGTATATATTCTGTACAAGATGGACACTTGAGTATATTCTACTATGCTTCCATGTTATGAGTATGTAATCAAAAATGAGTAGGTACTCAAATGTTTTTATTCTTACTAACAAGAGTATATACTAAAAAAAGTCCAGTATATACTATATACTCATGTTTATTCTTACCACGGCATAATTTAATTTTGTCAAAACTTGGGGTTAGTGGGTTTTTGATCTCCCTGTCTCAATTGTCAGTGAGGAATCCATATACTGAAATTTTCCCAGCTTCTCTTTGTGCCTGTTCTGACTTGTGCAGCACAGTAAGCATGTGCTGACCATTGTGTTTCTTTGGTCTGTTTTAAATTGCGTACACATTTAGAAATGCATATAGTGTGTTAGAAGACCTGAGGGGAAAAGACGTTTTGGGAGGCCAAGGCATAGATGGGAGGATAATATTAAAATAGATTTGAGGGAGGTGGGATATGATAGAAACTGGATTAATCTTGGTAGGAACCGATGGCGGACTTATGTGAGGGCGGAAATGAACCTTTGGGTTCCTTAAAAAGCCATTTGTAAGTAACACATCAGGTGGGTCATTGATGTAAAGGCAGTGCAAGGTGACAAGGGACACTTCTCTATTTCCCATAGGAGGGAGATTGGTTTCATTTCCCTACTGGGCATGAAATTCAGTTAGCAGTAATGACCACTACCGTTATGCCACAGTGGAAAGCAAGAAATAAATTAAAGAAAATGTTACCATATAAAATTTTTTTGGAAATTTTGAGGGTAAGTTTAAGGGGTTAGGTATAGTTTACAGCAGTAAAATTTTTGGAAATATTCAACATTTTTTTTCCTCCATTACTGTATCTTTTACAATAATGAAAATTGGTATGTGTAAAACACTATCCTTCTGCTGTATGAAAAAAAAATAGTTTTATGATTAAAAATATATTATATATATATATTTTCAAAGTTCACTGTGCAGTGATAAGTAGAGCTAGGATTCGTATGTAGTAATAGCTAATATTTTTAGTCGGTATAGTTTATAAACATGCAAGCCATGCCCCCCCCCCCACTCTTATTTGCCATTCTTGTCATTCAGTACTTCCGTTAGTTACCCGCTAAGGGTCTTTAATCCTCTCAACTGCTACTGATAAAACAGTGGGGGGGGGGGGTTTATAAGCTGCATTGTCTAGTCCTTGTGACTTTTCTTGCATTTCGAGTCTTTTCAACCAGGCTTAAAACCTTCTTAACCAGCATCACATCGACTCAACTATACTCGGCTTCATTCTTAACTCAAACTACATATAAATCCTAGCTCTAGTGATAAGTGTTTCCCTCATAACTCATAAACTTGTTAACTTTTTCATGTTTTCTTTTATTTTATTGCTGAAACTCATGTTTACAATATCATGCTCTTTCAACTACATTCCTTAACAATTTTTTTTTATTGTGTGTTAGATATTTGACCTTTTTTTTAATGAATTTATTTTTTATCAGACAATCTATCAAATGTAGAGAAGTGATTCTGCATTATATTGTAGATATGACATGCATAAATACACACAAAAAATTTCATTACAGAATGTTGGATACTTTTTGAGTTATGAGGGAAATGCTTCATTACTGCACAGTGAACTTTGAAAAAAAATAAATACCAGTAAATAAATAATTTTTTAAAAATCGTAAAAACATGTTTTTATCATATAACAAGACAGTGTTTTACACATACTAATTTTCATTATTGTACAAGATAGAATAATGGAGAAGAAAAAATGTTTAATATTTCCAAAATTTTACTCCTTTAAGCTGTACCTAGCCCCTTAAATTCTTCAATTACCCCCATTACAGGTCAAATGTAAAAGGTATTTCTCAATTTCAGGTTGATGCAAAATTTCTTCGAAATCAGAGATTTGCAAAGAAACACAATTTGAAGCCTGCGGAGCAAAAGAAGAGAGCAGAAGAAAGGAAAGCCTCTAATGCGTGATTGTATAAATAATGCTACAATAAAATAAAACTTTGGTAAAAATGTTTATTAATGCAAATAATATACATAAATCCTTGCCAGTGTAACTTCCATCATAATGTAAGCACTTTTGCGTTCTTGAATCTTGGCAGAATTATTATTATATCGATCAGCCCATGCAAATATCAAGTGATTTACAATTCATTTTAATATATCAATATGCCTGGTAAATTATTAATAAGTATTTAATGAATTTCAAGTGGTACAAAATTGTACTCCCTTTAGCTAGAAGTAACTTTTGCTTCTCTTAGGTCATCTTGAGTGTCTTAAAACTTTCTCACACATTTCATATTAATAAAAGCAGGCCCAGATCACTTATTTTCTATAGATAAGAACAATAACTGCATATGCAATAGCTACCATGGAAGAGAAATGTGTGCAAATTACAGCAGCATGTGTAAGACTTAGGACAGCATCTGATAAGTTTCTTTTTCTCCCTCAGCATTACTCCAAACGTTGAAAATTCACAATGTACTGTGGCTCAACATATCTTACCGATTTCATATTAATTGATTTAAAAACTTACCACTTAACCAAAAAATAAAAATAAAGAGTATCAAAACAAAGGAGCTTGTACATTTTCAGTTACTCAGACTATACTGTCCTCACACACCAACAATAGTGAAACTGCCTTTGTATACAAGTAGAAAGAAGTTACACTTGCCATATATAAATACCTGTCCAAACTAACCTTTCCTATGGACGCACATTTCGTAAGGTTTTGAGTGTACCATGTAAATGACTTCAGTAAATATTTTGTAAGGTTTTACCGTGTAAATCATAATAACTGTTTCAGTTCTTGGCTTATAGTCTCCGACCTAATACACCTCTTAATTGCAAGTTCACAGTCCTCTGAACTAGAACTATTGTTCTGAATTCACTCACATAATGTCAATAAATTTATCTAGTTTTACAGTTGCGTTCGTAACTCTCTTTGTCTTCCAAAGTAGTGTTGAAGATTTCGTCTTCTTGAGTGGCACTGATTTAAATTTTAGACTTGGTACTGGAAACTCGTCAGCTTTAGAATGGCCTCCCAAACCATCATATGCTGCTTCAGGATTTGCAGATCCTGAAAAACGTGATACTGTAAGACCTGGCCTCTTAAATATGCTGTAGTTCTTATCGGAAGGGTGCCGGAGGTTAGAAGCTTGAGGTCTTGTCGAGAGTATCCTAGGGTGTTCCTTACTGGGGTAGGTATTTTTCCTTGGTTCTGTTGTATGCTCTGATGCTTTGGAGTCTGGGGACATGAGGTCGTAAATCTGATCATCCATCTGCAAAGAATGAGAAGTGACAATTCATGAAACATGACTGTATCTTTTAAAAATCCATAGCATTGCTTACTTTGGAATGAAAGTAAATCCTCAGGTCTTGTGTCATAGACTTGTGGGATGTAAAAAAAATCCTTACATAAAATTACTGCAAGTGTGAGTTACAGAGGTGAGGTACACAACACATGCGTACAGTTAAGAGTAAAATTACAGCATTTTTTTTTCTATTTATAGCAAACATATTTTTTAAAAATAACATTTTATAACATTAATTTAAATCCTGTTTTGCTATTTTATATATTTTAAGGCCTGGTTTCTTCAACCTTTGTTAAAATGCACCTAACATAGTGTTAATTAACTGTAAGTTAAAAGTATGAATTGCTGTTAAAAATATTGCGTTTCTTCAACTTTACATTTCACATTTTAACATTCTATTTGTTAACTCTCTGTTAGAACCAGAGATTCTAGAATTTAACCATAACCTATAACCAAGTATAGGCTCACTTCTGTTTTCTGAACTCTGACAATTGTGATTCTCGCTTGTTTCCGTTGTTTCATTCAGAGAGAATAGAAGTCTTTCTATTCTCTCAGGTTTGATTGCTGCTTCTTTCCTCGTCTATAACAATAGCGTGGAGTGGCGTATTGGTTTTGCTGTTATGAAATCGAAAACACTGGACCAAAAAGAAATCGTGGGACTAATTTCTCTTTGTTAGAAAGAAACCTTCTGCTGGAAATTATTTCGCAGTATAAACCAATTAATGAGAATAAACAAACAAACGGATCTAAGTTGAAAGCGAAAAGTGAGGCTTGGCAGAAAATAGCCTATATCTTTGTATGAACTTCTGGTCTGTCAAATCACAGAAATCATCCGTTCTGTTTATGTATCCATGGATATCATTTTCTAAATAATCCAGATATATAAATTCAGCATCTAACATACCAACCATATTGAATGCTTCTATGCTAACAGAGAGTTAAATGATTTAACTGCATGAAATTGGGCAGTTAAATTAACATAGGCTTTAACAGCCTATTAGTACTAGCAGTAGTTGAAGAAATGCTTCGACTGTTAAGTTTACAGTTAAAATGGAATAACACACTGTTATAATTTAACAAAGGTTGAAGAAACCGGGCCAATGGAAGTAAGATATAAACCTAAATGTTACAGTGTTTAGTTAAATAATTATGGCTTTCTGAAAAAAAAAAGTATTTTTAACATGGGGTGCAGTTTTGATGTGTTTTTCTATCTCTCTTTTTCTCTCCACTCAGTCGAATATTACACATGCCACACATTAAAATGGTCCTTGACATAAAATTTATGTTTCTCTATGCATTTGATCACATGTGCAGAGGATGATCCATTTTACTATAATAATATAATATTGAAGAAAGTTTGCGTTTAAATTCAATGGCAAAAAATCAACAACCGAAATATTATAAACAGCTGGTGCCCCCTCCCCCCCTTCACCTCTGCACAAGAATAGTGTCCGTGTCAGAGAGTATCAGAATATACTCTCTGGTCCACATGCTTTGTACTAGACAAAAGTAAAAATCAATATTGCGCATGTGCGGTTCATGGTATGCCAGACCACAAAAATGAAGTTCCTGGCCATGTTCTAAAAAACGAAACAAAATCAGAAAAATTGATTCAAATTGAAATCATGCATTCTTTGAAATCATACGTGTTTCGCTTAAAATACAATTTGGTGTGGCAAAATTACAGTTTATTTTTTGAATACGTATGTTTACAAAACGAGGCCGTAGGACAAAATATAGCAACCCTACAAACAAAATAAAATAATTTTTATTTTTGAGGAATACGGGATGGAAATTTCAATTAATAAAACTAAAGTAATGGGATTCATCGGAAAACATTATCTCCACAGCAAAATTTGCCTTTATAATAAACCTGTAGAATAGGTCTCATGTTTTAAATATTTGGGTTATCTTCTGAGCTATGAACAAGAAAAAGATATTTCTACAAAACTGAATTACTTTAACTATGCAATGAATACCATTAATAACATTTTCAAACTTTCTCTACCTACAAGGAATATACTTAGACTTATTTGCTGACAGGGGCAGAGGGACAAGTGGTAAGCTCATCACCTTAAATGCCACCTAGTATGCAACTAAGATATTACTAAGTTAACTTGAGAGAGGAGGAATTTGGTCCAGAGGTTCTAATTTAGGCTTGGAGGTCTTTAATGTTCTGGAAAACTCCAACACAAGACACACGGCTTGTCCCTCCCAGAAGAATTGCACTACAGATTTTTGTATCCTGAAAAATCCACTGACCCCAGTTGGGTTTGAACTCGCAACCCTCGAGTCTAGATGAGAGCGGTTTACTCCTAGACCAGTGGGTCGACAAAACCTTTTTATAACAGAAACATAATTATGAATCTATTATAGACAGGTTTTACTGTACAATATTTGCAAAGTGCAGAGAATTTTTTTTATTGCCGAATTCTGTTTCGCCTTACCACTTTTGTTGGTGTGTCTGCTGCATTAGGATCCGTCAGTTTTGGTCTCTTGGCTGCTTCAGGTAAGGGGCTCTCCAAGATAAGTCTCCGAAGGGCACTATCTCGAGGATTTTTTCCACTTGGAGATGAGATGGCTTTCTCTAAATCACGCACTTTTTTCTGTAGGCCTCTCATCTCTTGTTCCATATGTTTCATATCGTCTTCGTACTGTTTATTCTGCTTCGTCTTCACATTTAGTTCTTCAGTTAATTTGTCTCTTTCTAAATTTGCAATACTTAAATCTCGCTGGCAGGTTCTTAATCTCTCTCTCATGTCCCGTTTTTTCTCTGATGATACTTGCATTTCTCTAAAATAAAAAAGAAACCTTATTACTAGATTTACAAAATTGATGACATGTCTGAAAATACGAGTCTTGTTGATGAATTTTTAAATTGTGGGGTAGAAAGTATTTTTCTTTATCTGTAAGGTGATTTAGCATGATTTTGTAACAGAACTGAAAATGCGAATTTCCTATCAAATTGCGATATCACGAGAAAAATGCTATTTAATAGCAATTTATCAGTAAAATGCTAATTTTCAAGTGAAAAGTGCATTGTGTATATTATATACACACAACTGCTCATGAAGGAATAAAAAAGATGCTAATTTTGGAAAAATAATGCTAATTTTGAGAAAAATAGATTCTAATTTTGTTGAAAATAGATGCTTAAAATTCAGGTCCTATCTACGACTGGATAAACGAAAGTTCATATAGTTTTCTAACCCAATATGAAAATGTTGGTTCTTTGACCTAAAGTCTTTCTTGGAGTAACATGCTTAAATATGTAATTACTTATCATACATAAATTTTCCCTGTGGTACACCATAGTTGGATCTGTATTATACCACAGTCTACTATATACAGTAACGAAGCTCAATATGTAGCAAATATGCAAACATTAGATAGTTGCTCACCACTAGGATCGCTAATATCGCCTCATTACAGGCAATGCAAAATAGTACCGTCACAGTCTATTGTTTCTAGCACCCTCAAAACTCAAGCTTCGTGACTGTATATAGTAGACTGTGATTATACCAAGTTGACATGGTTAATGAACCAATTAGTACAATTACTGCAGAGAGAACAGAAGTGTCTCACGAAAATCTTGTCTAAATATTGTCTTTATCCACCAGTCACTAGGATTTGCACCCAGGTTTCCAAAGTGGAAAGCTGACAACATTTGGCTAAGTGTATCACACTCATAGTCTGAATCTTCTTACTTTATAACGCAAGGGTGAAATCTAACCATTTCCCCCTTATTACTACATATGATTGTGGATTATAGTGATTTTCTAGTTGTCAGGTCGAATTTTCTTTTGCCAACTGTGTTTCGAATTTCGGTACACTGACAAATACTACAACTGGCAGTTAAATTACTTTCTGTTATGTTCACAGCACTGTTTGCCTTTAAAGAAGCTGCACCAATGTTCATGAAACAAAAGTTACTAGCAAGCATTATTTGAAATCAATCAATTAATAATAAGTAATATAGTAATCATTTAATAAATAAACAGTATACTTTGTAAGGTGTATTCGGTTTTTGGAGTTCATACTAATCGTTTCATGTGGTCAAACAAAATAAACTTTTAGGTTAGATCATATGAATCATACAAGCATTTAGTCAAACCAATGAATTTTAAGCTGCCAGAAAAAATACATTTTAATGCTAGATCAATCAGTAATATTTATTATTGTTGCAATGCTATTATTATTATTATTGTTTCAGCACATAGCATTGTGATTTTACCTGCTTTGGTGCTATCTGCAATAGGTGGCAATATTGAAAAGACAGACATATTAACTTTTTAGGAAGTAATCTTTTTTGAACCGCACTACAGACATTTACTGAAAGACATGACCACTTTTAATGCAATACAAAAAGGAATGAATAGGAAACCAACTGAAAATCAAATCTCATATGATCTCTTGGCTTTTAAACTATTTATAACTAGTAAGAATTACAGAACAAAAAATAGATTTTTCTGACACACTTTTTTTTCTCTCTCTATCTCCAGGATTAAACTATTACATATACTAATATGCAAATATAAGTCAATTACCTTTTCAAAACTGATACATATGTTGCTAAAGATTTTACGGAATCATACGAATCTCCATATTTTTCCAGCATATTTTCAACATCGGCCACTGTTCCTTGGACAATTATTTGAACACTGAAACAAAATAAATATTCATATGTTACATTAAAAATCTGAGAATGCACATAATTATGCAGTACAATTCTCTATGACTTACAGCATATACATTACAAGTCTCATTTTCAAACTGTACTTTGTGGACCTTGTATATGTACGTATGTTCAGCCAACAGTCTAAAGACTGGTTGGAACCTCGTGATACCAATAAGGCATCACCCATGAGGCAACTAAGTTCAATCAGAGGCAATTAATTTGTGGATCTTCTAAGCCAAGATAATGGTTGGGATACTTAATACCTTCAGCTAGGTTTGAACTATAGGGGGGGGGGGGGGAAGCAGGAGGTCTGTATGTAAAGGTATGATCACACGTCGCTACTTTTGCAGCGCTGCAGTACAAAAAACTGCACAACTTTCGTACTGCGACGTGTGAACAATGGTGC
This sequence comes from Periplaneta americana, assembly GCF_040183065.1. NCBI lineage: Eukaryota > Metazoa > Arthropoda > Insecta > Blattodea > Blattidae > Periplaneta > Periplaneta americana. Next base: position 12,444,093 of record NC_091121.1, read on the forward strand.
AACCTGAAAAGTAGCGGCTGCCGAACCTGCTGCCCACTACTTTTCCATGCTATGTGCAACTTAAAAGTAGCGACGTGTGAACAGGGTTCTCAGGGTTGCAGCCGCAGCATTTTTGATATCGGTTTTGTTGAAACTTTTGCTGCGGTTGCAACCAGTGTTACCACCCAAATGTGTCAATCATACTTTTATTGTTTGGATATATTTTAATGTTAAATGTGATGAAAATAAATTATTTGTAACAGTTATTACATACACAACACAGTCTGAGCATAATTGGTAACGATATAATTCATTTTTTAAATTTTCCGTAGCGTAGTTCCAAACAGGAGGATTGCCAACATTGATTACGAGAATATACTGTTGGTTATCATTTAAGTATATAGGCGTTTTTAAAAGCTTTATAGTAAAAATAATGTCAATTTCTGAATACCAGATACGACAGAAAAGCAAATAATAGATAAGTAAGCTTTCGCATGAGTTTCTTAATAATGCGAACATAACCACAAAATGTATATTGAGAAGTCAACACTGAGATGGAAACCTGCAGCATGAGTGCGGCTGCAAAAGTAGCGCCTTGCGTGTGAACAGACTCGCAACCTCCGGTTGCAACTTTTGCAGCACGAAAAGTAGCGTGCAGCACGCTACTTTTGGCTTACGTGTGAACACGACACACAACTTTTGCAGCTGCAGTATAAAAGTAGTGCTGTGTGACCGTACCTTAATACCCATGATGTTATGATATCATCTATCTGCAGACAATGAGATGTCAATACTTTAGGTAAGGGAAACAAAGTTGCCAACAGCATAACAAAATGAGGGAATATGCTCAGATATTCTGACAAAGAGCCCTCAACATGGACATCCAACTGACATATATAGACATACAGTTACATAACATCACCTAACCTATTTTAATGTTTTTAAAGTTAAACTCTATAATTTTATACCATTTAATATTTCATATTTTGTATTTATGTATATATATATATATATATATATATATATATATATATATATATATATATATATATACACACACACACAGATGTTGTTGTTTTCTAATGCGCACACACACACACACACACATATATATATATATATCATAGTTTTCGAGAAAAAAAGGCTGATACGGGGGTCTGAAACACTGGTGTACATATATATATATATATATATGATACTGGTTGTTCATAAAAAAATTCTGATAACCGAAACCTATGTAAAGAATCGATTGGTAGTAGTACCATTTCCCGTAATAAACCGGAAATAGAGGTACCTGTGGTCATATATATATATATATATATATATATATATATATATATATTTATATATTTCATTATAACTTCATTACATGTGATCAAGTACACACCAATTCGCAGACCTGAAAATGTTCGAAACATGAAGGTAAACATTAGTCTGAAGTTGTAAAATAAATGTAAAAAAAATGATGAATTAATTGATGGAAACATAAAAAATAGGCCTATTTAATTGCATTAAGTAGCAGTAAATCTGACAGCACAAGTGAATAGACCTACCTTTTCAAATCATTAAATTCTTTGCGTAATCTCCTTGCTTCATCTTGAGCATCTTCTATAGCTTTGGTCTGAGTTTGCAGATGTTTGATTTGCTCTCTCTGCGCTGACAATGTTGATTTTAAAGTACGAATATCTTTCTCCTGTGATTTTATTTCATCTCTGGAAGAAAGAAAGTTAAAGACAATAAACAATGTCTACAGTCAGGCAATGTCTAGGAATGTCACCCCCAAATCATTGGAGGAAAAACTGAGTATCAGTGTATAAAACTACTTAAACACAATCAAATTTTCATCAAATTCAATGGTTCACAAGACTTTTCAGAACTTGTCAATACTCTACTTTAAAAGTATTTGATTGTCTTGAAAGTAACTAAGAACATGTTTTAAAATTGATCAAAAACTTGGAAATAAAATTGTTTGAAAGAATTGACATTGGGATTCGAAAATATTGTGATGCCAAGAACCAAAAAAAACGTTGCTGCATCCTGGTCAAGAAAAGATGTTTGAGGACAATAATATGGGGAAACTGCAAGAAAGATAGGCAGATATTTTAAGTACCCATACCGGGGACATGTATTTTTTGAATGAAGAAGATCCTAACCTACATTTTATTTAGGCAAATACTTACTTACAAATGGCTTTTAGAGAACCTGGAGGTTCATTGCCACCTTCATATAAGCCCCACCATTGGTCCCTATCCTGAGCAAGATTAATCCAGTACCTAACATCGTATCCCACCTCCCTCAAATCCATTTTAATATTATTCTCCCATCTACGTCTGACTTCCCCAAAGGTCTTTTTCCCTCAGGTCTTCCAACTAACATTCTATATGCATTTCAGCATTCACCCATACATGCTACATGCTCTGCCTATCTCAAACGTTTGGATTTAATGTTCCTAATACGTGAAGAATACAATGCATACAGTTCTGCGTTGTGCAACTTTCTCCATTCTCCTGTAACTTCATTTCCCTGGCCCCAAATATTTTCCTAAGCACTTATTCTCGAACACTCTCAACTTCTGTTCCTCTCAAAGTGAGAGTCCAGAGGAAAAACAATTGTTTGTATAAATCTGAAATCTGATTAGTGTAATATGTATCTAGTCAACGATGTATGCAATGGAGGGGGAAAGGAACTGGCCACCCTAATCCATTATCTCCTGGCTTAGTTGCCTGAGTGATGCCTTATTGGTGTCACTTGTGAGGTTCAATTACCTATTTTCGGACAATAACTAAACAACAATATTCATTTTAGGGTACCGTACAGTTAACTAATACAAATAATACTTCATATAACCTAGTTATTCTCTAAAGGATTTACAATTAATTTTTTATATTTGGTAGGTAGGCCTACATAGGTTACAGTGAAGTTGAAGGACAAGTTTGAAAATCTGGCCAAATCTTTAGTAATATGAAACAGTCTTTGACAAATCCTTTTCAATAGTGATGAATCTTTGACAAGTTTTTTTGCAAAGTACTATTGAATTGGAAGAAAAATTTGATCGTGTAGCTGAAGTCTGTAGAGACAACGAGAAACAAAACTGCCTACAATTAAAATCTCTCGTAGACCTGTAGTACTGAGACTTACCCCTCTAATCGTAATTTGAAACTTGTGTGTTTGTCTCATAAAATGCTCTTTAACGAACTTGTCTTCATACTAAGATGTGTCTTGTTCTTACCTCAGTCCACTATTTTGTGTATTTAATTTCTTATTTTCTTCGGAAACATTTTTAATATCTTGATCTTTGAGACGAATCTGAAATGTCAGACTATCTATCTTATTGCGTAACAGACTAGCATCTTCTTCAGGTTCACAAGTCGCTACATTAAAATATAATCGGTGAACTGATTTATCAGTTGTTTTGCTTCTACACTCCGGACAGGACTGTGATCTAGAAAAAGAATAAGTGTTGCACTACATAAGCCTCCAAAATGTGAATTTGTCTCTATTAGGCCTATTTAAGAAAATATCTACAGTATATATGCAGTAATTCAAATGTTTCCTACAATCTACCTTACTGACTATTTAATTAATTCATTATAGTACGGTACCATTAAAGTATTGCAATAGGCCTATATCATATTTGTCACGCTCTTGTTGTTTGTAATAATAATAATAACAATACTGTATATAGTAGCATAATTTATGAAAATAAAAGGGTAAACGTCTAGTTTGCTTAGATCAGTTTCACATGTTTCGTGCACCATATCAAAGTGAGAAGGGACTCCCACAAAATGTAGTAAGTAGGCTATCTACGCCTATAAAGGAAAATTTGTAGGATAAGTGGAGTACGTAAACTAGACAAGTATGTAAATCAGTTTCCCCTTTACTTACTCGCAATGCACATAAAATAAATAAAGGCCAATCTTCGATATCACACCGCATACGGGACTAACGTTTGATTTGCGTTTTGTTATGGATTAGATGGGTTAAATGAGGGGATGGCTAAGTGACATGAGACAGAGGTAGGCCTATATGACAAGGTTCGTGGGTTAGTTTAGGGAATATCTAAGTGTCATGAAGCACAGCAATGCGAAAAAGTTTCAATTCCACAATAATTCAGAAGAATTTAAGAAATCACAATTCTAGGTTAATAAAGCAAACGGTTTATGTCTACCTTTCAATCCACTGGATCAAACACACATAATGGAACAAATGTCCACATTGAGTTACAAAAACGTCAGATGTGGGAACGAATAAATCACTGCAAATGGAACAACTTATATGCATGATTATAAAAAAATATATTAAATTGTTAAGCCTTTACAAATAAAACTATCTTCTGCAGCTACAGCATCATTACACACAACGCGCCACAAAGACAAATCAAACATGTTACAAGACAACTTAGAAGGGTTGCCAATATGTCAGAAAAATATTTCTCTTATCCGAAGCAGATAATATCCTTCACGATCATAAAAAATCCCTACTTTTCCCGCTGGATGTAGAACTGTGTATCAATTCAGCCAACTCCGAAAGTGTTTGCACCTTACGAAAAAGGCGGTAATTGTAAAAAATGACACATAGTGTTAAGCAAAAGAATTGGTGCTAAAAATTACTATGCACTCTAGCTCTTAGTTTTATTTTATGTCATCAATTTGTTTAATTAATTATTGTTTAATAAAGAAGGAAAAGGGGAACGGTTTGTATATTAGCTAAAAATATTTAAAATTAATCCTACGCAAAAAAAAAAGTAGTGCGAGAGATGGTAAAAAAGAGGTAGGAGTTCTACTCCGAATTTGAGTTCAAGACGGGTTGTGAATCGTTATTTCCTAATACTCAATAATTTTAATGATATATTAATCGAACGAATGATAATATTATACCGGTGTTTCTAGAATTTGTGTACCTGTTAATGTGCTCAAAAAATACGATTTATTTGTGAACTCTGATTAAAAACTGAACAAAATGTGAATGGGGAATTCTACAGCCTCAACTCATGGGATAATGTAAGTAAAAAATGAACATTCATTTCAGGTTGTAGTTCTATATAATATTAAACTAGAAATGTACTTATAAGAAGAGAAGGAAGGTTTTATGGCCTTAACTCTGCCAGTATATTAGCTAAAAATATTTAAAATTAAACCTACGCAAAAAAAAAGTAGTGCGAAAGAGGGTAAAAAAGAGGTAGTAGTTCTGCTCCGAATTTGAGTTCAAGACGGGTTGTGAATCGTTACTTCCTAATCCTCAATAATTTTAGTGATATGTTAATCGAACGAGTGATAATATTATACCGGTGTTTCTAGAATTTGTGTAGGTACCTGTTAATGTGCTCAAAAATACGATTTATTTGTGAACTCTGATTAAAAACTGAACAAAATGTGAATGGGGAATTCTACAGCCTCAACTCATGGGATAATGTAAGTAAAAAATGAACATTCATTTCAGGTTGTAGTTCTATATAATATTAAACTAGAAATGTACTTATAAGAAGAGAAGGAAGGTTTTATGGCCTTAACTCTGCCAGTACCGTGGGGAGCTCACGTGATCAGCCCTGGTTGGAATGTGGAGTAATGCCTTTCCCACACGCAGGCAACAGCCAGCGTAACGCCATTCTTTCTTGCAGAATACGACAAAATGACATTCAACAATACCTCTCCACACCGCACTCAATTAAAATACATCTCGTCAGCTCCCCACATTCGAAATAAATCTTCTGTTACTACTTATAACCGAATAAGTAACCCATTTTTATGACGCATCCCAGTTATAGAAGTATAGGCCTACACGTATTATGGAGCCTGCCTATGTCCATAGCAGATAGACAAATGAAAAAAAAAAATAAATAAATAACTCTCCATACTAACGGAAAGGTTGTGAGAACTTACTTGGAATTCTGTAGTCAGCAACGGGCAAGCCATCTTGCCAGAAATTCACGATACATTACCGTATTTATTTTAAGTACATTTTATCATTGGCGGTCAGCCTCTTTACAGTCTACTCTTCAGTGGGGAAGTATGTTCCCTGGACCTCTGTTGCGGAAAGATGGCGGTCTAGCCGATCCTTATTACATTATGGTGCAAGGTGTCCCGATTTTCACATAAAAATCCCGCGCTCCACTTCGAATCGAGACGGGACTTAACATTACCTGTAATTATTATAATTTTGCCATTACTTAATAACTATTTTCGTCTAAGTAATTACCGGTACATTAAATTTAAATTAATTTACGCAACAATGCAGAAAAGTTTTTTAAAGAGTGGTGTAAGTAAGGAAGCAGACGATGTAATTAAGACGGAAATAAACTTTTTATATCACTGTGTCAAGCATTCTCATAACTATCAGCTGGTTGTGTAGGATAATTATTTCGTGATTCTAAGATAGCAAGTAAATACAGTTGTGGAAACAAAGCTGACAGAAATAATTAAAAATATCTTATGGCACCATACTTCAGGATATCAAAAATGAAAAAAATGTTTGGCGTTAAAAAATATGCATAAAAAAGAAACAATAGGCCTAAAACATTTTCATTACTATTGAGATACTTTACTACTCTACTAAGCAAGGAATATAAACAAAATGTTTTTTTTTTCTTTTTTTTTTTATAATTTATATGGTGAAGATTCTGCAACTACAAAAACTGCCCATTATAAATAATAAAAAAAAAGATAACTTGTTTTACCTCTGATTGAGGTTCTGGCTGATTATATATATATATATATATATATATATTATCAATCAATCAAACTCCTGTATCTCCTCATGAGGAGCATAGGGCATTCAAAAAGTGCCTCCATTGGACCCTATTTGTAGTCAACTTCTTCACTTCGCTCCATGTTTTCCCCTCCCTAGCAATTTCTTCCAAAACTGTTCTCTTCCATGTATTTTTTGGCCTTCCTCTTATCTATTATCAGGCAGTACTTAAATCTCACTTGACGATATATGTAAGAGGAAGAACAATTGTTTGTATGCATCTGAAGTCTGGTTTGTGGAATATGTAGCTAATCAGTGATGTATGCTGATGTTGGTGTTATTTATGAGGTTCAAACCTGTCTTTGGACAGTTGACTAAACAGCAACAACTTATGTTTTACAAACAGTTGGTGTTGTGTTGATAATGCTTCAGTGAATTTTGGAAAGAACAGTCTACACTGCTTTGAAGGAACATAATTAAAATATAGGCTAGTTGCTATTAGCTGCCCAAAACATTTGCTCAATAATTGCGTCAAACATGATTGTACTTATTGACTTTTAAGGAACCCAGAGGTTCATTGCCGCCCTCACATAAGCCCACCATTGGTCCCTATCCTCTATCCTGAGCAAGATTAATCCAGTATATCATATCCCACCTCCCTCAAATCCATTTTAATATTATCTTCCCATCTACGTCTCAGCCTCCCTAAAGGTATTTTTCCCTCCGGCCTCCCAACCAACACTCTATATGCATTTCTGGATTCGCCCATATGTGCAACATGCCCTGCCCATCTCAAATGTCTGGACTTAATGTTCGTAATTATGTCAGGTGAAGAATACAATGCGTGCAGTTCTGTGTTGTGTACTTTCTCCATTCTCCTGTAACTTCATCCGTCTTAGCCCCAAATGTTTTCCTAAGCACCTTATTCTCAAACACCCTTAACCTATGTTCCTCTCTCAAAGTGAGAGTCCAAGTTTCACAACCATAAAGAACAACCAGTAATATAACTGTTTTATAAATTCTAACTTCCAGATTTTTTGACAGCAGACTGGATGATAAAAGCTTCTCAATCGAATAATAATAGGCATTTCCCATATTTATTCTGTGTTTAATTTCCTCCCCCTGTATCATTTATATTTGTTACTGTTGCTCGCAGGTATTTTAATTTTTCCACCTCTTCAAAGGATAAATTTTCAACTTTTATATTTCCACTTCGTACAATATTCCTGTCACGAGACATAATCATATACTGTACTTTGTCTTTTTGGGATTTACTTTCAAACCTATCTCTTTACTTGCTTCAAGTAAAATTCCTGTATTTTCCCTAATCGTTTGTGGATTTTCTCCTAACATATTCACGTCATCTGCACAGACAAGCAGCTGATGTAATCTATTCAATTCCAAGCCCTCTCTGATGTCCTGGACTTTCCTAATGGCATACTCTAGACCGAAGTTAAAACGTAAAGGTGATAATGCATCTCCTTGCTTTAGCCCACAATGAATTGGAAACGCATCTGACCTATACGGACTGTGCTGTACGTTTCCCTGAGACACATTTTAATTAATTGAACTAATTTCTTGGGAATACCAAATTTAATAAGAATATCACATAAAACTTCTCTCGTAACCGAGTCATATGCCTTTTTGAAATCTATGAATAACTGATGCACTGTACCCTTATACTCCCATTTTTTTCTCTCCATTATCTGTCGATAATGGTAGTTCTGAATCGGTTTCATTTCAAATACCTGGTCTGAACACATTCCTGACGTCATATCCGATGTTTGTAGCGATGTGCAAGAATTGTATCCCAGTAAATAGTTGTGAAAAAATCCACATGAGGTAGATCTCTTAAATTTTACAAACATAACTCCTTCAAACTGAGGCCAGACATAGACAGTTTCTCTCTTTGGTCCACTAAGAATTGACAAGAGAGAAAAGCAGGGTAATTTATGATTTCCTACAATGCCTGGCGAGATTCAGGACACACACCTAAAAAGCAGGACATGTCCGGCAAAATCTGGACATTTGGTAATCGTATGCGAATGTTAACTCTCACTCAAAAGTGATATTTGTAATATGTTGGCATCTGCTAACAATATACAGGGAAACAAGCAAAATTTCACTGACTGGTTTGTAACCATGTATGAAACCTGGGTTCACTACTGTGACCTGGAGATTGAACTGGAAACTATGGAGTGGAGGCATAAAGGTTCTTCACCTTTCCGCGAATTCAAAACACAACCATCTGCAGGCAAAGTTAGGATAGCATAAAAGCTTCTTGGCATACTAAAAGAGTAACATGGGCGCTAGAAAAAAGGCGAGTTGTGATAGAAAGAGAAACCAAGATTCAGGAAATGATAGGGAAGAAAGTAGTGAAAAGAATAAGGGTGCAAGTGTAAGTGGACATCTAGTATGTGAAAGTGAAAGCGTGGGGGAAAAAATAAAAGAGGAATAGAAGAAGAAATAAATAGAAAGACAGACAAAAACAGAAATAAGGCAGAGACGAACAGTAAAGAAAGGTCAGAACCTGCGACAGCTGAGGATATAGCAGAGGTATTTGATACGTTTAAAAAAATGTGGATGTGATCAAAAATGCAAATAAAGTGAAACTAGAAAAGATCAAGAAGTATAGGGGAGACAAAAAGTGTATAAGCAGATGTGTAGAATAAAATATAGCCGAGTAGGCTATTTATAGGAAGTGAGAATAGTGACAATGGATTAAGTGTAAGCAGAATAGTGAGAAAGTGAAAGTGAGCGCAAATAGGAATGAGAGAAAATAGTGAGTAAGGGTTAAGAGAAGTGAACAAGTGACAACATAAAATTAGTACTAACATTTGAACGTTGGAACAGTAAATGAATATAAGAGAAAGACAGGAGAAAAGGTCAAAGAACAAATAGGACAAATAATTCAATATGATAATTTATGAAGATAAATTGAAATTGAGATTTTAGTGAATAGTAGTTAGAGGATAAAGGGGGTGTGAAAGTAGTATGGAATATTAGATGTATTAGGATTAAGGAACAAATAGAGAATAGCAAATGAAATGTAGGAGAAATACTGAAGGAGAGTTTGACCAAATAACAAAAAAGGTACATAGTGTAATTGAGAGTATTTGTGTAGACGTGTACTGCAAATAATGTGTTATTGTAATAACATGTTAATGGTGGCACCGGATACAGAAATGTGAGGTACACCATTACATGTAAAGAAGTGCTGTGACGAAATATATATATCATATATACTAAAAGAGTGATCATGATCAATTATTTACAATCACAGGCATTTATTATATGCTTATTTAGCATCTAGAGAAAGCAGCTCCCCCACCTCCCGCATTGCTATGGCTGCAACTGATGGATAATCACGAAATCCAGCGTTGCCAGACTAGCAACATTAAAATCCACTCATGTAACAACCAAATTTCACACAAGACTTCAGAATACATAACACAAGAAATACTGAAATCAGAAGTAAACAATGAAATAATGAAACAATTGTCTTTAGAGACAATTAATAATAGGTACCCTCCACAAAATTGGCTTCATTTATACACCGATGGATCCTTGATCTCCAGGGAACAAGGTGCAGGTGGTACGTGCTGTCTCTTCTCACTTTATAGATCTCTTGGGTATGGAACAAGTTTTGATGGAGAAATCACTCCAATAAGTGAAAGTCTCAAGAATCTTCTCTGCCACATCAATAAATTAAAAAATGCAGTTATATTGTCAGACTCCAAAGCAGCTATTCTATCAATAGTCTCTAAACACACACTTTCGTCTCAAATAGCAGAAATAAATAAAATGCTCTCTCAACTAATAACATTCAATAAAAGAATTGTATTCCAATGGATACCATCCCACTGTGGAATCCTGGGAAATGAGAATGCGGATGCTTTAGCAAAGAAGGGCAGCACTGCTACTTACAGACCTGTTACTAAATCTACATATTACTCTGTGAAAAGATTTATTAAATCTACATACTTAGACTTCAACAAACAAAATTTGATAACACAATCTCAAGGGAAAAATGGAGCTCTCTGTATCATAATCCACAGTTAATTCCCGATTTACCACGCAAATCGTCTGTAGCTGCATTTAGATTGGCAACAGGCCATGATTGTTTGGCCAAGCATCTGCATAGAATTGGAATATATCAGTCTCCTAACTGTCCATTGTGCAACTCAAACCAAGAAATGGATTCAGAACATCTCAAAATCTGTGCGTCAGTGGCTGGTCATGATAATATCCTTGAAAAATATTGGAGTGCAAGAGGTCAAATGACTTTATTGTCAAATGCCTGGCATTAGAAAACAACAACATTTTTGTGCACTATAATCATGCAGAATATATAGCTATGTTAATCAATTAAATATAGCAGCTTTCTAGATCCAATGCTGGTCTAGTCTTCCTGTGGTATTCACACTTTTATTATCACTACAATACTTAAAAAAATAGGTCTATCTTTCATTGCATAAAAGATGTTTATATAGTGTTTAAACTTATGTGTGTATTGTGCATATAATATATTATTAACCTATTTATATTCAGTATTATTTGTTTAAATCAGACATTTGAGAGGGGCAGGGATGTAGCATTATGAGCAAATCCAGAAATGCATTACAGTGTTAGTTGGGAGGTTGGAGGGGAAAAAAGACCTTTTGGGAGGCAGAGACGTAGATGGGAGGATAATATTAAAATGGATTTCAGAATGGTGGGTATATGGTAGAGACTGGATTAATCTTGCTCAGGATAGGGACCAATGACGGGCTTATGTGAGGGCGACAATGAACCTCTGGATTCTCTAAAAGCCATTTGTAAGTATTGTTTATTTAAATACAGTGTACATTAAGCAATTTAATGTTAGGTAGGCTAATACTTACTTAGTTACTGGCTTTTAAGGAACCTGGAGGTTCATTGCCGCCCTCACATAAGCCCGCCATTGGTTCCTATCCTGAGCAAGGTGAATCCAATCTCTACCATCATATCCCATATGTGCTACATGCCCTGCCCATCTCAAACGTCCGAATTTAATGTTCCTAATTATGTCAGGTGAAGAATACAATGCGTGCAGCTCTGCGTTGTGTAACTTTCTCCATTCTCCTGTAACTTATTAGGTAGGCTAATAGAAAGTATATTTGTTACAGGTCGTATATGGAACAGATTAGAGAGACAGGAAAAACCAGAAAGTAGACAAGTGACTAAGCTTATTGTTACTTTCTCACCTACCCTCCTAACATGACTCGTGAAAAAAATCTGTTCTCCAAGCCAACACCATTCCTCTCAAATTCATTGTCAGACAGTTGTCAGAGTCCTTGAGCAGTGTTTAGTATTTCATTAACGTCGAATGGCCAGGAGAAAGTTTATTAAGTAAGAGTAAAAAAACCTTCAAACAGAATGGCAAGACCCAAGCTACTCCTACAGATTAAGATAATTAATCTAGAGTCAACTGTACTGGTATTTTGATATGCACATTTATTTTTTAATTAATTCGAAATTTTTGTGGACCTAGCTGTGTGAATTGCACACAGAATCCACACAGCCAATCATTCCACAAGGAAATAAAAATTCCATACATTTTGTGGAATTTCACACATTCTGGCAATACTGATGAAATCTAATGATACCACTATTTTCAAGGGCCATTTTCCTTAGAAATTAGCTGATCACTAATGCCTAGACTCTACTCTTAAAATTCTACAATTTCGAATGACTTTCGTTAAAAAAACAATGTTTTCAATTTTTTAGCCTGTTCCTTTTGCACAGAAGTCTAGAATTATTTTGTTTGCTATACTTCTTTCCTAAGTATATTCTACTGAAAAGGTTGTACAGTAAATAGCTATATGAAAATAAATTCCAGATAAAATAAAAACACACAGACTTAACAGCTCACATTATATTTGTTACACAGAATTTCAAACAGAACCAACATTAATTCAAAACGCAAGTCCTTCAAGATGGTTGAATTTATTTACAATATGACGAGGTAAAACACATTCTCCATTACACCTGCAAAGATTAAGAGAAAACAAATTAGTACTTCTATATACAAATGGAAAAAAAAGTGAATATTTTCTGTGGGAAGTGCACCAGCTTACATTCATTCATAGATGCAGATGTGAACATTAAGACTTGTTGTTGTTGGCAGCAATGTAATGGTACAGAACCACAAGTAGGAACAGTGTCACTCCCAGAACATTGGCGAACACCGCCAACTGGACATCAGTGATCATTCTGCAACACAAAGTTTATATTGGTAGCATTTGCATTTTGAGGAACCAATTATTCTGAGAGCCCAATGAAAGGAACTTTACAACTTCTGGGTTAAAAATTTTATGTACAAGTTCTACTGTTGCTCCCAGATATTTGAACTTCTCCACCTCTTCAAAAGATAAATTTCCAATTTTTATATTTCCATTTCGTACGATATTCTCGTCACGAGACATAACTCGAAATGATACTCGGGAGGAAATTAAACACAGAATAAATATGGGAAATGCCTGTTATTATTCGGTTGAGAAACTTTTATCATCCAGTCTGCTGTCGAAAAATCTGAAAGTTAGAATTTATAAAAGAGTTATATTACCGGTTGTTCTGTATGGTTGTGAAACTTGGACTCTCACTTTGAGAGAGGAACAGAGATTAAGGGTGTTTAAGAATAAGGTGCTTAGGAAAATATTTGGGGCTAAGAGGGATGAAGTTACAGGAGAATGGAGAAAGTTACACAACACAGAACTGCACGCATTGTATTCTTCACCTGACATAATTAGGAACATTAAATCCAGACGTTTGAGATGGGCAGGGCATGTAGCACATATGGGCGAATCCAGATATGCATATAGAGTGTTAGTTGGGATTCCGGAGGGAAAAAGACCTTTAGGGAGGCCCAGACGTAGATGGGAAGATATTATTAAAATGGATTTGAGGGAGGTGGGATATGATGATAGAGAATGGATTAATCTTGCTCAGGATAGGGACCAATGGCGGGCTTATGAGAGGGCGGCAATGAACCTCCGGGTTCCTTAAAAGCCAGTAAGTAAGTATGTATGTATGTACAAGTTCTACAGGGATGTCTTCATGTCACAGGAAATAGTTTATTCAGAGAATTTAATACAACAAAGGGATTGTTACAAGAATGTTCTACGTATATTACCATTATTTTTTAAACTACGAGTATAGCATTAGGAACTGGTCCAGGAAGTATAACACAATGGGAATTCCAATGAACCAACAATTTTTACACCAACTAGTTTATGTGGCTGACCAAATCAGGACACTGAAGATGCATTGTACATGATGAGAGAACTGGTAGGAGAGTATAAAAAATGGGGGCTAAATATAAATGATAAAAAACCGAATATCTAACCTTGAAGATGAAAGATGAAGGAAAGCTAGGGACTAAAGAAGAAGAAATTAAAGTGGTCAATAAATTTAAATATTTAAAGTCAATTTTAGAAGCTGATGGGAAAAGGCTGAAACTGAAATAAAGAATAAGTGAAGGAAGAAGTATGACCAACTCAGCTCTTTGAAGTAGGGATATTTTAAATAAAAAAAATCCTAATTTACAAGTCATTGGTGTTATGTTATAGGGGGCATAAGATAGAATACATGAAAACGATTAGGTATTAGCTATTGAAATGGACTTATGGCAGAGAGCAGGGAGGAAATCAACGAAAGAAAAAAATTAAAAATAAAAAAATTAGAGAAATTGGGAGGTAGAAAAGAACACTGTTGAAGGAATTGAAGAAAGAAGATTAAAACGGTTTGGGCACGTAAAGAAAATGAAAAATGTAAAAATACCGAAGATGATGCTAGAGTGGACTGCTGAGGGACGGAGAAAAAAGGAAAACCAAAAGAACAATGGATGGATGGCGTCAAAAGTAATACCTATGACTAGAAGAGATCTTACTGAAGATTCTGAGGATAGAGATTTGTGGAGGAGCAAAATTTCTTTGATGAAACGTAACTAAGTATTACTGTACTGTACTGTATTATTAAAAAAAAAAAAAAAAACTTCCATAGTGAGGGCTTAAAATACACTGAAATAAAATGCAATCCTAATCAGATCTTCAGTGCTTATAAAAGAAGGTTGTTTTTTAAAATGATGTCAGAGATGTAGATTATAAGGGGGAAGCAATTACAGGTGTGTCCCACAGCTGTAGATACTCTGCACACATTCTACTCAGATTACTACATAATATTTGCGATACTTTAATAGTGAGGGGTTAAAATATTCGTCTGTGTCAGTTGATGTGACATTTCAGAGATTTTAAATATTTCAACCCACCGTTAGTTTCTTTAAATTTGTTGCTACCACACTCTCCTTCTCTCGCACGTACGTCCACACGCACTGAATCAAACTTTCTAAAATAGGGCTAACTGAATGAAATGTTCATATCTTTTTGTTATGATAGTAAGTGGCATGTATTGAAATAAACAGTATAGCTCTTTTAGTTATAGTAATTTAAAAATGTAGGCCTAATTTTAGTATTAATAATAATAACAACTTTGTTACACTAATAACATTTATCAGACCCTCAGCAAATCGTACAATTGAGACTGTAAATTGATTGGCGAAGAAAGAAGTGGCTTGTGTTATTAGAAGACATTCATTTTAATGTAAGTTTTACGGATATTGTTGTGCTTGCTTTCTTGAAAATAACCCAGACTAGTGATGTCTTTCTCGTGGGGTGGCTGAAATAATATTGTAGGTAGTCCTATATCTTATTTCTTATAGCGAATTAAAAGTGTTGGGGTGTAAGCCTATAATGATAGAAGTTAAAATCATTTGAGAGGTTTTTAGATCAGACCTTCTACATTTTTGAAAGAATATGAGCGATAGAAAATGTCATCTAAACCTTTTGTGAGTAAAGCACTACTTATTACTCCCACTCCTAAAACGATCTTACATTGTTTAATAATGTAACATACTAAAATAACATTTAATACATTTTTCAGAATTAGAAGATAAATATAACTCAGTGCTGCGTGACTAAAAATAATAGGCTACTACTTCTGTTGGATCAATTTTTTTATTTTAATGATTTTTGTCATTGGGATAGTCAAAATCAAGGCAAACGAAGCAAATGCCGGATCTGCCGGTATTCGAAGCAGCCTCCTCGAATATTTATGTTATGATACTGTTCATTTGGTAAAAGGGCTTTATACGTGATTAGAGTGTGTGGTTGGTAAAGTGTTTTATAAGTGATAAAATAGAGTGTTCAGCATCACACTGTGAATTTATACTAATGAAAGAGATGTCTATTATTATTTACTACAAACATGTTCTAGAAACATCAGTTCGTATTTTAAAGGTTATGAACATTACAAATTAACACAAAATAAAACCTGCTTCATGTATATCTTACTTGTGGATTATCCTTTTTCACTGTCCTTAATTTATTTTGTGTTATGTGAAAGCAGCTCTTTCTTAAACGTGGCACTTATTTGTCACTCTTAACCTATTCACCCTCAACGTTAGCTCGCTTTTACAATTTGCGTGTATATTAGTAGAAGTGTTGCCAACGTGTCGATATACAAGTCATGGATGAATATAATAGGATGCGAAACCACGGCCGACTTGATGCTCTCTTCGCTTACAGAGAAGCCAAGGGAGCATCAAGTCGCCCGTGGCGAAACTTACTGAGTTTCCCGTAACACATACTAGAGGCGCTGTTGTAGAAATTGACCTTGCTGCCACCTGTTGGGGGGATGGGCGTTATTACATCTAGCAGCGCACCAAGTAGCGAAAAGAGTAATTACTCCTTGCATTTAGCAGCGCACCTGGTGACGAAAATGTTAAACTGTGCAGAAAGTATTCCCTCCCACCCTCATCGATATTCAAAACTAACCCAATTTAAAATAAAACATTTACATTTTTATTCCTCACAGCATCTTCTACTGAAAATTCTTACCGGAGCCAACAGGAAGATAAAAGAGACGATCTATTTTACACTACCCGATTAAAATATAACCAGACAGAGACAAAAAATAAAGCAAAAGGTTAGATAATTGGGATTGTATTCTTTGGGTATTGTACAGGGCAATGAAAAAGTCTGGAAGAACTACTTAGATAGTTCAATTTATTATATTACTATTACTTTACAATACATTCAACAACACTATTTTTACAATGTCCATAAACATCACTTGTTTAACATACACTGCTTATACACACACGTATCACTTTATGTTCACTTATTTTGGCATCTTCAGGCACTTTTCAAACAATATCATGGTTTATCATTTGATTGGAAGTAGATTAAAGTTACGGAAAATTATAGTCAATGTTTAACTTAATTTATAAACCCTGTACACCAGAACTTTAAAAATGGCGTCAGAACGGTCGACAAGGCCATAAATGCGCATTAAATTTTATTTGATCTATTTTGACATATAAAAATGTCTTAAAGTATCTTTTTTTGAAAATTTACTGGTTTTTCACCACATTAAACCATTCTCGACCTCGGTAGTAAATCGTAAAAGTTATTAAAACCATGCTTCGACTGCATTTTACAGCCGAGAAAGACACGATATTCTATAGAAGCCAGGTGGCGCCTTTCTGTGAAGTTGTAACGTGATTAAGATTCCACCTTCACTGGGCATGGACCCACGTACTTTCAGTCCATAGTCTGCCACTGTGCCGACAAAGATAACTCACAAGCAGACATTCTCTTGCGAGCAGATAAAAAAGTTAGGTAATTTTTTTCTTCCACCATGTTAATAATGTCAAAACAATTGCTTATACAAATTTTGACTACTCAAGCGCGATCACAATGGCCATGCCGAAAGTAAGTTTCCCTGAGGCCGTTTACATATAGAAAACACAATTTCATGGAAAGATTTATTGGAACAGGTAGAGCAATAAAATTGTTGAGCTATTTTTCAACATATTCCCCACCGGAATTGAGACATTTGACATACCATGGAATCAACAGAGAGGTGCAGACGGCTGTCACACACTCATTAATTAATTAATTAATTAATTCATTCATTCATTCATTCATTGCCTTCCATAGATCTTACATGATCAATGAAGCTTTAAGATGTGGAACAAGTCAAAATTTTACAATATTACAATTACAATTTTTACAAATTTTTACAATATTTTACAATTTTTACAGTTTTACAATTTAGTCATTTTCTACAATGATGAGGTGAGGTCCGAGGATTCGCCAAAAGATTACCCGGCATGTGCCTTTTGGTTGGGGAAAGCCTCGGAAAAACCCAACCAGGTAATCAAATCAAAGGGGGAAACGAAGTGATGCCGAGGACTCGCCATAGACCATCTGGCTTCAGTCCCACGGCTAGGAAAAACATCGGAAGAAACCATTCATTGAGACCAAAGGGGGTTCCGATCCCAAGCGGCAAACTTCTGCGACACAGGGATACAAAAGTTGATCCCTTGGTATGAAAAATGTCTCAATTCCGATTGGGAATATGTTGAAAAATAACTCAATAATCTATATATTTTTTATCTGCCTTCATGAGAATGTTTGCTTGTCAGCTCCTGAAAAACTTGTTGAGAGTTTGAAAATGTGGGTAGCTGTACCAAATGTCGAAGACAAATGTCGATATTATTAAAGATGCCGCAGTTGTCACACTGCGTATGACTTCTGACATGAAACACCGAGAAATTAATGAGATGTAGTGCGGGTCTAATATTCATGTCTATAAAAAACGACATTGCGTGTCAGGGCGCCGTCCCTGCTCGAACCCCGCCCTCCGGCGACGCTAATTTGTAGATGTCACCACGAGCCAATTACGCTGAAATACATTTCTTGTCGGAATTTATTAGTCTAATTATCAAATTGTATCGGGCCGCCTGCCTTTCATCTGGTCCCATGGGAGTCGTCAGGGCGTATTGATGGCGTGAGGGAGAGAAAGGATTGATGCTCCTGCGGAAACACGAAGGCCTACCAACTTAGAGAATTGAAATTCTCCATAATTTAAAAGCGAACTGTGTTATTTCTTTTAACTGAAGGACTGTTTGACTAATTGAGCCAAGAGTCGGTTGAATCGATGAACTTTCTGATTGGAGTAACAAGATAAATGCCAGCAGTCAGATAAGATCGACGTTTAAATTTTGTGTTGCTTTTATCGTATTTAAAGAGATGGTGATTTTATGAAACAACATTTGTGTTTGCAGACGGTTAGATCTTTCTTTCAGACAACGATTACAAACTACAAACATGAGACTTATGAAGTTGAAATATAATTCCTCGCTACACGTTTTTACGCGTTCACAGCGATTTAGTATTTTAGCCATTTTGAAAAAGATTTTAACATTTGAACTTCGTTATATCGTTATCGAATAGACTAAATGAATGCGGTCGCAATAAACTATTTTGCTGTAAGAAAAATAAATAAATAAATAAATAAATAAATAAATAAATAAATAAATAAATAAATAAATAAATAAATAAATAAATAAATAAATAAATAAATAAATAAATAAATAAATAAATAAATAAATAAATAAATAAATAAGTCAATGAATTAAAGCTGAATAATTTAATGAATGAATAAATAAATAAATACATAAATGACTGAATAAAGAAATAGACAAACATACAAATAAACAAATAAATGAGTAAATAAGTAAGTTAGTAAATGAATGAATAAATAAATAATAATCTGCCCTTTGGCGGAACACTAAATGAAATGGTAAATAAATAAATA
>NC_091121.1:12778436-12825936 GCF_040183065.1 Periplaneta americana
GTTTGGTACATTTCCGAAGATGAAGATTTTCTTCTTCTTCTTCCTCTTCATTCTTATTAAGGTATAGTTGTTTGTTCCTAAAATTACGTTCGTCGGAGACACATAAGAGATACAACATTTTCAATCCTGAATTTATATTAAAAAAATTGAAAAAAAAAAATCTAACACATAATCATTCTCGGATTTCAAAAATCCCAAATCAAGTCTTCACAGAAAATCAAATTTTGGGGCAATTTTGACTCTCGGTATCCCAAATTTTAAATTCTAATTTGTAATTCTGGTATAGAAATGTTGCAAAAGTGGTACTCTTCATTTCTATCAAATTTAATTTTTCAAAATTTTCAAAAGTATTCAAGACATTGCAAAAAATTAAAAGAAAATTGTGTAAAGTATACTCTACAAGAGGACTGAAGGGGTTAAGGTTACTAGATTTTTTCACAATTTCCGGGGACATATCGGCACTTAAAAAAAAGTTTAACATTTCTGTTAATTTGTCATTCACTTATATTCTCTTGACCACTTTAAAGAATTTAAATATTTGTTCTATTTACACACTAAAAAGTTCATTGTACTTACCTACTACTTAAACTACTGATATTTTTGAGAAGGTGTTTTTAAGCAGGTCTTCTCTGCATCCCAATTTTGCAGCAGATTCCTGACAGATCGTCTGGTTAGCTATTGCATTTTAATTTGTAAACCCCGATTGATTTGTATTTATTTGTTTGTTTGATGTGATTTTTTTAGATATTTCTATATTGTGTTATTTGCGGGGGTCAGAATCAAAGGGGTATAAATGCACTTAAGTTATTTGTGAGGAAACGTAATTGAAAGTACTTAAGATTTCGTAAATTCCGGGAAGTTTTTTACTTACATTTTAGTGTGTGATGTTAAAAGATGTATCTCTTTGCCACTAAAATTTTAAATGTTGTAGCTTACCCTGGATGCATTTAACTCATGTTCTCAGAAATGTCGCTTGTACCCCTTTGCTTCTGACCCCCTCATTTGTTTCATATGCTATCTTGTATTTTAGTTTTCTGAATGGAGCCTCTTTCTTGCTCCCTTGCTTACAGGCTTTAGAACTGCACATGCATTACTCAATCAATATTCTCATTAGACACCAGCTTATCAAACGTAAGTCGTAAGTTGTCTAAAATTTGATGGATCTGTCAATACTGACTACAGAACATCGCCATTGTGATGTTGGCTTTGTCATAATATCCATGCTAATTAAGAAACAAGCCCTGACGAATGTCAATTTCGAGAACTTTACCGATCTAATCTAAATTGTCACATCATTACAGTATTCGCTCCACTTATAAGCTGATGTATGCCTATCATTTTAAAAGTATTATTATTGACTGAGTGGAACATTAATATGGTGTACGTTTCGTAATTCTCCTGTTTCTACATGGCTGTAGACTGTCAAATCAAGTTTTTACAGCTCAGTTAGTAACCCATATCTATAGCTAGTACGAAGTTGTGTGTTATATTGAAAGTGCGATGTGAATCTTTTGTATAGTAAACTTTCAATTACTGAAGTTTATTTTCAGATCCTTATCCATTTTCAATTGCACGCTGACGACTTACAACTTTACATTCATTCCCGAACTTGTACAATCAATGACTCTGTGACCAGAATTAATGAAGATCTAGCATCTGTAGCTCAATGGGCGCAAAAATTTGGGCTCAGACTAAATCCAGACAAATCACAAGTTATAATAATGGGCCACCAACGAGCATTAAACAAAATAGATCTAGCCGCTGTATCAAATACAAAAATAAATAATACTACAATTACATATAGTAAGTCAGTAAAAAATTTAGGGGTATATTTAGATTCAAATTTAAATTTTCAAAGTCAAGTGACCTGCATATGTAAGAAAACTTTTTCCATAATTCATTCCCTTAGACCAGCGGTTCCCAAACTTTTTCAGCCACGGAGCCCTTTTTGAAGCAAAATTTTCTCCTGGAGCCCCAAGAAATATTTAATTATTATTTTTTATCTGTCTACGCTCTATGAAGCATATTACAAACTCATGTACACAAGATCCTTCGCACGAGCCTGTACGGCCATTCGTGCTATAACTATGCACAGTTAGAATCTTCAAAACAAAAATAATACTACTAATAATAAAATAGTAAAACAACAGTTATCATTATTACTACCGTTATCATTAATTATCACAATTACAACTAATCTAACTTCAAACCAAATTTCACAAAAAAATAATAAAAATAAAATAAATGTAAGATATGAGGAAAAAAACAGTGAAAAACACACACACACACACACACACACACACACACACACACACACACACACATATATATATATATATATATATATATATCAACAATTCAATTACTTATTGAAACTGCACCAAATAATAAATATAAAGGTAATACATAAAAAACCATACACACGCAATAAAATACAAATAGAAAAAAAGACACAATAAATACAAAAAGAACATTATCCCCCAATTACTTCATTCGCTCAGTGTTGATACTACTCATTACAACACTAATTAATAAATCTTTCCCTTATTTCCTCGGCTCCCTCACCCTCGGCCAGTTCCACCCTCAACTGTCGAACTTTTGCCAGAAATTTTCCCACACAGTCACAGAATTTAGCGTTATTTAATATATCGTATGTTGCCAAGTGCCCCCTGCTAGATGTAATGAAGGACTCTGGCAGGAATCGTTTCCTCAGAGCTTCTGTGGCTTCACACTCCCATGAAATATGCTGTGATGTCTCGCCTCTACCGCAAAGAGGACATATTCTCACCCCCCTCTCCGTTGACGATTTTAAGTGCCCTCCAGGCTCCTAGACGAAACCAGACTAAGCATATTACACACGATACATATATGGAAGTGTGAATAATAAGTTATATAAGGCTACATTAATAAAGGAAACAATAGTAAAAAAGTACTGAAGATAATATTATTTAAATCTACAAAATTATATAACAAGTAGTAAATATATTTAAAAACATGTTACAATGTTACATGTACACCCGAAGTTAATGTGAAGAATATTCCTACTTCTTGCGGCAGACTTTGTCAATGTCCGGTGTCATAGAAGTCAGTTGAAGACATAATATATCGTCTTCTGCGTCCAAACAAGCTCGATATTTTGTTTTTGTAGCCGTGTAGGCTACCTCGAAAAGGCCGTTTCACAAAGGTACGTACTACCAAACATAATACCAAAAGGCGGTAAGAGAAATTTTGCTTCTGAACTTAACATCAAAAGATGCTTTCCTAACATAGCCCAAAATTCGAGAAGTGGTTTGCCTGACAGTGCCTTTCCGAAACCATGTCTATAAGGACCTCATATTCTACCGCAGTGTGGGCTGCTGGTTTTGACAACTGGAAATGGATCTACAATCCACTCACATTTCTTTAGAATTGATTCATGAGTGTCCCTTTGAAAGTTTTTTTAGTTAGTTATTTAACGACGCGGTATCAACTACGAGGTTATTTAGCGTCGATGATATTGGTGATAGCGAGATGGTATTTGGCGATATGAGGCCGAGGATTCGCCATAGATTACCTGGCATCCACTTTACGGTTGGTGAAAACCTCGGAAAAAAACCAATCAGGTAATCAGTTCAAGCGGGGATCATCGAACCCGCGCCCGAGCGCAACTTCAGACCGGCAGGCAAGCGCCTTAACCGACTGAGCCACGCCGGTGGCCCTTTGAAAGTATGACTTCATATTTTGAAGTAAATTGTCAGAGTGTTCTTTCATTATTGCTAAGAATGAATCATTCATTGTTATGTTATTTTCTTCTATAAAGTTTGAAGTCAATGAGAAACATGTCTAGTCCTTCTTCTCGACGCTTTCCATGCAGAACCCTATCTTCTTCTTCAGCACTGCAATTAGCATCGAATATAGTCTTCCGTTTACCTTGTATGGATGAGCTAAATCCGTTCACTTTTGAAAAAATGTCTGCCAAGTAACATAATTTGCACAACCTTTCCTGATCATTCAAATAATCTGTTAGGAAACTATTTTGGTCATTCAAAAGTGAAGAAACTTCCGTTCGAAGCTCATGTAAACGGGGCAACACTTTACCGCGCGACAATCATCGCACTTCAGTGTGTAATACTAATAACAATGACTTGTGTATACTTCCCATATTTTCACACAGGATTTTGAGTAGCCTACACTGCAAAGGTCGTGCCTTAACAAAGTTGATAATTTTGACGGCATTGTCTAGTACCTGCTTTAGTATCGCTGGCATTTGTTCGTTGCGAGGGCGTGTTGGTGTAGTACATAATGACTACTTGTGCAGTATTTTTTTAACTTTCTTTATCCTTGTAACAGTGCCAGCAACACCATGGCCTTTCCGCCATATGTGCATACGTCAATGCAATTGTCCCACGGTATCGAGTTTTCAATAAAGAAAAAAAATTCAGTACCACTTGTAGAGGATGGCAATGGCTTGCAGAACAAAATATCTTCATGAAAGAACCTGAAAATGCATACCTCACAGACGTCATTAACACAGCTAATCCGACAACGTCCATGGATTCAAGTTGTAGCGAAACTTTCGTTTGACTAATACGGGAAATTATATTTTTTACATCTCTTGATAGATTCTGGATCGATTATGCGCAGTGTTATTTGATAAGGGCAAATTTGCAGTTTTTCGTCCACCATGCACTTCACTACCTTCACTAATAGTAGTTTCATAACAGTTTCAGCAAGGGTGTGAGGTTTACCAGCAACAGCCAGATCATGACGAACCAAATACGACGCTTCCAGTGCTTTACATGAGATAAAATTGTTGTCTGAAATGCATGGAGTTCGTCACTTTCTTTTGAAGTAGTCTGCAGTTTTATTTGTGAATTCAGGATGAGTTTCGAAATGCCGTCTAAGCTTGGCAGGGAACATAGAATTATTGGGCAAAACTTTGTTACATATCACACACTGTGGAATTCAATCAGCAAACTCAGTGAAATCCATGTTCAAATTTGAATCACAATATTATACTTCCTTTCAATACCTGTACACTAAGCATCGTAGACTCTGAGGCACGATCTCGTTCAGCATATTCTGAAATCAATTCCGAGGAATTCGCACTATCGTTTTTGAAAGTAAGGTTATAGCTGTTGTTATCTCCTTTTGACTGAGCACTGGTTGATGGCTGATGACTTTCAGGTCTTGGGGAGCCCCTCTTAAGCCACAGTTCCATTTCAACGAAAGTTTAGCTACCACTTGTGCAATCAAATTAATATGCAGGTATATATATATTTTTTTGAGGCAACGTAACAGTCAATAGATTGTAGATTTCACGTACCACGAATAACAAACGCTGCCTGACAGGTAGATAAAGCATAAAAGAAATTTCGAGAATTATCGAGTACTTGGCAAGCAAAAAAGATCGAGATAGTTCCAGTGACGAGTAGATCTATTATTGCTGCTTCTATGTAGCAAGAAGAACGGAAACTACTTTCTGAGAAAGTATTTGTCGCTTAATGGAAGTAGTTTCCGTTTTTACCGCTAGAGACTAGATGGAAGCAGAAATTTTTGTGATCTTCATAACTGTTGCGGACGGAGCCCCTGAGAATCATTCGCGAAGCCCCAAGGGCTCCGCGGAGCACACTTTGGGAACCGCTGCCTTAGACACTTAACCAACGTTTTACCTCTCAGCCTTAAAAAGAACCTGATCCAAACTTTAATGCTGCCCCACTTCGGTTATTGTGATTCTCTATTCACGAATCTAAATACTGATCTTGCCCTCAGACTACAGCGTGTTCACAATATCTGCGTTCGTTTCGTTTGTAACATTAGAAAATTCGATCATGTAACACCGTCACTAGAATTGTTGTCTTGGAGTCCACTTAAAGAAAGAAGATTCTTCAACTCTCTCTTATTACTATTTAAAATCATCCACACCTCCACACCCTCTTACCTAGCATCTCGTTTTGTTTACCTTTCACTACCTCGAACCCGGAACATGTACCTTCTCTCTATTCCTCTGCACACAACATCCTTCTACTCATCATCTTTTAGCATATCTATTCCACGTCTCTGGAATTCTCTCCCTGACCATGTCAGAGACTGTCGGACAATATCAAAATTCAAATTTGAATTAAAAAATCACATTCTAGTTCATGTATTATTATTATTATTATTATTATTATTATTATTATTATCATCATCAAAATTCAAATTTGAATTAAAAAATCACATTCTAGTTCATGTATTATTATTATTATTATTATTATTATTATTATTATTATTATTATCATCATCATCATTGCTGTCTCTGTTTCCTTTCTTTTTTCTTGTATTGGCTCGATGAGAGCTCTATAGTGTTCTTTTGACTCTGTTGACCCTCTATAGGGTTTTAACTTAATTTGTATTATTTTCATCAGTGTTTGTATTTCTTTTTTGTATTAATATGTGCTATCTAGTAGGATGGAAGAGAAGGCCTTATGGCCTTAATCCTGTCAGATTAAATAAATTAAATTATTATAGTTTTCATATACAAAATATGTGTTGTGTGAATGATAGCTGTCAGTCGGGAGAAGATGTGGTTGGTAGTTTTATCAGCACAGAACTTGGCACTCTTGAAGTTTTGGTGACTATGTGGCTCAGTTTCCAATTTCGCCGCTAGGAGCGCTGTAGCTACTGAATATGTGAAATGGCTTCGCTATAAGTAAATACACAGAATGTACTGTGCAAATTTCAAGAAATGATTTCTTGGAGGGGAGTACGGTCCTTGCGGGGTAAGAGGAGAGGGTAAGCTAGTAACTCAGCGCTTCTGAAGGAGCAGGTGGATGGGAGTGGAGTCATTGGCCGGCTGGGACAAACAAGGCTCAGTCATTGGCCGGCCCATCACGTGTCGCGGGTTGGTATAAGAGGGGGGGGAAACTTGCATTCCTTGCTCGAATCTTCTCCTGAAATGCAACCATACTCCTTTCACAGGGATCCTTTCGCGAAATTTGTACAGTACACACTGTGGCTTTTCCTGTAGCGAAGCCATTTCACATATTCAGCGCTCCTAGCGGCGGAATTGGGAACTTACCTTTAATCTAAACTTTTGAGTCCACGTGGAATTACAATTCAAGTCGTCATTAATTCTTCTTATTGGGCAGGTAAATATATTAATTTCCGGGCCAAAATTATGTTTCGGATCTTACAGTCATTCTGATCGTTATGATGTCGGATAGATTATTTCGTATTTTCTAGCACAGACACTGCGAACGAGCCGCCACTGGCCGGATCTCACTGCGTTGACCCTGATCTTGGTTTTTGTGCGCCGTCCTTGGAGCCGTGCTTTACGCCGACCAGCTGTGGTGGAGCCCACAAAGACCCTTGAGGTCACTTATCCAGGCTTCAACGGGAAGACGGAAACGCATACGTGAGAGTGCTTCATGTTATCCAGACGCTCCGTGGGAACACAACGCACCTAACAATCGAGGCGCGTTCCACTGTGTAAATGACGTTGATTAATACTCGGCAGCTGGACAACTCTTGTAATGGCAATAACCAGAGCTGCAGGGCCGGTACACTAACACTCACGCTTCGACTCCTATAAAAATCCAATATGTACTAATGAAGGTAAACCTACAAAGGTGGTAAATGATGGTAGTAGCAGTACTTACTTACTTACAAATGGCTTTTAAGGAACCCGAAGGTTCATTGCCGCCCTCACATAAGCCCGCCATCGGTCCCTATCCTGTGCAAGATTAATCCAGTGTCTATCATCATACCCCACCTCCCTCAAATCCATTTTAATATTATCCTCCCATCTATATCTCGGCCTCCCTAAAGGTCTTTTTCCCTCCGGTCTCCCAACTAACACTCTATATGCATTTCTGGATTCGCCCATACGTGCTACATGCCCTGCCCATCTCAAACGTCTGCATTTTAAGTTCCTAATTATGTCAGGTGAAGACTACAATGCGTGCAGTTCTGTGTTGTGTAACTTTCTCCATTCTCCTGTCACTTCATCCCGCTTAGCCCCAAATATTTTCCTAAGCACCTTATTCTCAAACACCCTTAACCTATGTTCCTCTCTCAGAGTGAGAGTCCAAGTTTCACAACCACTTATTGTAGGGATTCGTAACAAGCTGTTTTTTACGGTGATGGGTTGTTAGACTGCTTATTCAATATATTCGCAGCTACCCTCCATATCTGGAGGCCGTCTCCCCTATCCGCAACCTGAGGACGCGCCATGCCGTGGTGATAGGAACCCACCGTAGCAGTAGCAGTAACAATAGCAGTAGTAGTAGCAATACTGTAATAGTAGTAGTAGTAGTAGCAGCAGTAGCAGTAGTAGCAGCAGTAGTAGTAGCAGTAGTAGTAGCAGAGTAGTAGTAGTAGCAGCAACAGTAGCTCTAGTAATAGTAGCAGTAGCAGCAGCAGCAGTAGTAGGAGTAGTAGTAGAGCAGTAGTTGTAGAAGTAGCGTAGTAGTAGTAGAAGTAGCAGTAATAGTGGTAGTGGTAGCATTAGTAGTAGTGGCAGCAGTAGTAGTAGTAGCAGTAGTAACTGTAGTAGTAGCAGTAGTAGGAGTAGTAGTATAGCATCAGTAGTAGAAGTAGCAGTAGTAGTAGAAGTAGTAGTAGTGGTATTAGTAGCATTAGTAGTAGTAGTAGCAGCAGTAGTAGGAGTAGTAGTAGAGCAGTATTAGAAATAGCAGTAGTAATAGTAGTAGTAGCAGCAGTAGTAGTGGAAGTAGCAGTAGTAATAGTAGTAATAATAGTAGTAGTAGAAGTAGCAGTAGTAGTAGCATTAGTAGTAGTGGCAACAGTAACAGTAGTAGTAGTAATAGTAGCAGTAGTAGCAACAGCAGTAGTAATAGTAGTAATAGTAGAAACTCTACCATGTGCGGGCAGCACTCCTTACCTCCTTTTTCTCCCCCATTGTGTTGCAAAATTTATTTTAATGATTTTCGCAGTTATTGAATTTATATACACGGCTAAACGGTGTGATATGCAAAAAAAAAAAAAAAAAAAAGACTCAGGACATTAACGGTTTAGATTATTTTCACTTATCTGCTTGTATAGCAGTCAGCCATTTCTCTCGGGCCATTATCGCAATAGAGCGCTACAAACTTTGGTCAAAGAGGCTACTTTTTTCCTACTTAACGGTGCCTCATCGAAGGGAAAGTGTAATAAAAGTTTTGTTTCATTTAACATGTAGAATCGCCTCTTGAATTTTGGTGCATCGGTCCCTTTCCACCGTGTATAGCTTTGGATCATGACTTCTGACGTCACATACGACTATTTAGTCAACTATCTTGTTCCCTTCAGCTGGACATTTTGCTTTGGGACACGATCTTAGTATCACACTTACCTATCAGGTAGAAACTCCAACCATTTTCAGTTCCTTGTAGTATATCAAGAACTGGTCTTTTTATAATCTAAATCTAATATGGAAATCCTTGTCATCCATTCAGCAGAAGAAATCTGCTCTTTCTGGAATTATTCTTACAGTTTTAAGAGTGGCTAAAGAACAAATGGTGTTGGCGAAATGCTTGGATTCTTTGTTAAGTATGTAAAGTACAATTAAAATCCTATTACAGTTAATGGAGTTTGGTGAAATCGGCTTCAAAGCACTAATGTGATTTAAAACCCTATCGAACTTTCTTGGCCACCTGATACTTCCTGGTTCCATCTCTCCACTCTCTTACGAGATTAAATTAACTTCTTCACGTTATTTATACACGATGTGACCTTTCCACGTCTTGTAACAGAAGCTAATGTGGACGACAATATGACTCAGCGCAGTCTGACCTTCTTTTGTTTTCATTAGACTTTATTTAAGTAACGGTGCGTGTGAAGAAAATGGTGATTAACTAACAGAAAAAGTGGACTGTCTCCAAGTAAGGGAATGCCATGATTGATTCGTGCCGTAGATGGAGCAGCACCCATCTGCCCGCCTGATGGAGACATGCGTAACGGTTCAACCACGTTTCGTCTCGCCTTTCAGCAAAGTAATGTGGTAATTTATATTGTACCGGGCTTCGCTTCGTTTCCTGGCGCACGTATCGCGTTTGACGCCGAACTTCAAGCAGAGATGATTAAGAAATTCTCCACGCTTGTACAAATATTCGTGGCACCTATTTATCACTCTATCGCCGTACTATTCAGTTCATGGAAGTTGCAATCGCCTTATCTTTCAGTTCCTAGTAATCTTCTCACTTTCTTAAGTTTGTGACGTTTCGGGGTTCCTGTGTACTTTAATCTTTAAGCTTTGTTTTATTTTTTACTAGCCGTACCCGTGCGCTCCGCTGCACCCGTTAGAAATAAATATAAAGTAATTACATAATTAAAATAGGACATTTGATCCAGGGAACATTCGTGTTTGATAGAAGGATAAATCGTTTAATATGTTACTTAATTTAAATTGTATTTAAATAATTAAAATGCGATCATTTTGGTCCAGAGAGTACTCATTTGGTGCAATGACAATTCCTTTTACATGTTTCTTAATTTTTATTACATGCATCCATAGTTCAATGAACATTGACATCATTTACATTTAATGTATATACTTTATTTTACTTGTTATATGTTTCCACTGAATTATGGTAATAACTTAATTTTAACTCTTCTTTTGTACGTATTCAGTAAATGGCGCTTGGCCCACTATGGTTCTGAACCCTTCAAATAACTTAAATAACTTAAATTATATTATATTATATAAAAAGTGTGTTGATAATGGATGTACCCCGATAAGTAAATTTTCAATTTGTTATGGGGGCTCTTGAATCTCAGGAGGAACATATTTTATTTTACAACAGGGCAACATAATCTGCTTGGCTCATTACCCAAATTTTTGCATTGCATTTAATGCATATGTATTTTATGTATTTTAACTCGATTCAATTGAGCATAGTTAAAATTTGGATTATAAAATAATGAAATGCTAAGCTTACATATTATTACTGCATACTAAATCAATACACTCTCGTTGTTCGTTAATTCTCTGAGATAAACATTATTTTAAGAAATACAGGAAACGAATACACAGAATAGCCTATCAAGTTTTCTGTGCATAAGAAGCTATTTTAATCTTACCTGTCCTCAATTCACTCAGAAGTTACTGTAATAACATTATAGCATTATGTCCATACAGAGAAACTACACTTTCCAATGGTGAAATAATAATTAATTATACAAATCGGTTAATTTAGCTTCCGATATAGCTTCATACAAACACAGAAACATTTTCTGTAGGCTATGATTCATAGCTTGCGATTGTTGTTGACCAAGGCCCCTTATAGACGAAGTCATTTGTTTATTTCATTACACGGCCTTAGATGGCAGTTATTTTAATTTTAAAACTCATTTATCTCATTAAATATCAGTCCTATCAAAATTTAAAAAAAAATACAACTTATCGGAACTGATTTTTAAAGAAATTTTTGTTATGTAACAGGTTTCATAAAAATCAATAATAAGCGAGATATTTCGATTTATTTAATTCAGGCCCCCTTATACCGCCCTTTTTAAATAATGTATTTTGAATGCCATATAGCCTATAATCTAAGTTACAACGAACTTAATTTATATTCCAATTTTCATCGAAATCCGTTCAGCCATTATCGCGTGAAAAGGTAACAAACATACAGACAGACAGACATACAAACAAAAATTTCAAAAAAGCTATTTTCGGTTTCAGGGTGGTTAATTATATACAGTATGTTAGGACCAATTATTTTTGGAAAATCGAAAATTACCAGAAAAATTTCGGCTACAGATTTATTATTAGTATAGATTTTTAGTGGGTTATTTTGGAAATTTATCTTTTGAAGAGGTGGAGAAGTTCAAATATCTGGGAGCAACAGTAACAAATATAAATGATACTCGGGAGGAAATTAAACACAGAATAAATATGGGAAATGCCTGTTATTATTCTGTTGAGAAACTTTTATCATCCAGTCTGCTGTCGAAAAATCTGGAAGTTAGAATTTATAAAACAGTTATATTACCGGTTGTTCTGTATGGTTGTGAAACTTGGACTCTCACTTTGAGAGAGGAACAGAGATTAAGGGTGTTT
Organism: Periplaneta americana; assembly: GCF_040183065.1. NCBI lineage: Eukaryota > Metazoa > Arthropoda > Insecta > Blattodea > Blattidae > Periplaneta > Periplaneta americana. Next base: position 12,790,459 of record NC_091121.1, read on the forward strand.
GAGAATTTAGGTACTTAGGAAAAAATTTGGGGCTAAGAGGGATGAAGTTACAGGAGAATGGAGAAAGTTACACAACACAGAACTGCACGCATTGTATTCTTCACCTGACATAATTAGGAACATTAAATCCAGACGTTTGAGATGAGCAGGGCATGTAGCACGTATGGGCGAATCCAGAAATGCATATAGAGTGTTAGTTGGGAGGCCGGAGGGAAAAATACCTTTAGGGAGGCCGAGACTTAGATGAGAAGATAATATTAAAATGGATTTGAGGGAAGTGGAATATGATGATAGAGAATGGATAAATCTTGCTCAGGATAGGGACCAATGACGGGCTTATGTGAGGGCGGCAATGAACCTCCGGGTTCCTTAAAAGCCAGTAAGTAAGTAAGTGGGTTATTTTACGATGCTGTACCAACATATCAGGTTATTTAGCGTCTGAATGAAGTGAAGGTGATAATGCTGGTAAAATGAGTCCGGGGTCCAGCACCGACAGTTACCCAAAATTTACTCATAATGGGTTGAGGGAAGCCCCCGGAAAAACCCCAATTAGGTAACTTGCCCCGACCGGGACTCGAACCCGGGCCACCTGGTTTCACGGCCAGACGTGCTAGCCGTTACTCCACAGGTGTGGATTCTTTTAGCTTTGATTTTAGCAACTAGTGTACGTTAGGTTCTCTGAAGAGATAGTAAATTTATTTTTTAATTGAATTTGAATTTATTGAAATAACAAATTGGGTTAAATATACATACTTAAATTAATATAGGCTATACTTTGAACCCAAAAGAGCAACTGCTCTTACTTGGGGCATTTCCAGTTAAATAATTTGTACTAAAAGCGATAGGCCTATAATTGACATTTTAATTAGAAGAAAGAAAAAAATACTAGGTGAAAGAAGAAACGAATCAATTTCCTTACCATGGAAAAGTTAAATAAAAGACAGTTTCAATTTTTAAAAAATATATAATTTTTAATTCTCTTACTGAAAAATGTTATTGTTAATATTGCTTAATTCTGCATTTGTTCTAATGAACGGATTGTATAATCTTGGTCCACAATATAAAAATGAATTTTCCCAGATTTTGTGTTGTATTTTGGTTCAAATAAAAGAGGGAACATTTAACTTATGACTATTTCGCCTAGTATTATGAAATCTTTATACTCAAACTTACAGCGATTTTTTTATGAAAAAAGTTCAACAGAGTTAAATTGTAAATTTGTTCAATATTATGAACAGAAAAATTGTGAAAAAAAAAATCAAATTTTTGGGTAATGAACAGGTTTTGACAAACAAATTTTAATTGTTCTTTTTTGAAGCAAATACAACGGAATAAGATGTGATTTAACATTCCTCGCCGACCTACTATACCATATTCAAATATAGAAAGAAATATTGATAAAATAATAAAGATGTTGTTGAACAGAAACCTCGTATCTCAAAATATTCAATTTTACAGGAGAGCGAAAAAAAAATCTTGATAACGAGCAAATAACTGACATAAGAGGGTATTTAAATATCTTCTATTAAAGTTTGTATTCATGTCTTGACATAAGATGTGTTTGCAGAAGATTCAGAAAAACATTTTTGATATGAATAAAGTTTGCTGTTCAACACCATCCATATTTTTGAAATATGAGGTCCCAACTATTATTCGAACTGCTGATTAAACATACATAGATATACAGTTAGTAAAGAATAGTTTACCGTGTCAAATGCTTTTTGTAAATCTAAAAAATATACTTACTTACAAATGGCTTTTACAGAACCCGGAGGTTCATTGCCATCCTCACATAAGCCCGCCATCAGTCCTTATCCTGAGCAAGATTAATCCAGTCCCTATCATCATATCCCAACTTCCTCAAATCCATTTTAATATTATCCTTCCATCTACGTCTTGGTATCTTCAAAGGTATTTCCCTCAGGTTTCCCAACTAACACTTTATATGCATTTATCGATTTACCCATACGTGCTACATGTCCTGTCCATCTGAAAGTTCTGGATTTAATGTTCCTAACTATGTCAGGTGTAGAATGCAATGCGTGCAGTTCTGTGTTGTGTAACTTTCTCCATTATCGTGCAACTTCATCCCCCTTAGCCCCAAATATTTTCCTAAGCACCTGATTCTCGATCATCCTTAAACTCGGTTCCTCTGTCAAAGTGAGCATTCAGGTTTCACAACCATACAGAAAAACCAGTAATAAATCTGTTTTATAAATTCTGTCTTTAAGCTTTTTTGAAAGTAGACTAGATGACAAAAGATTCTGAACCGAATAATAGCAGGCATTTGCCATTTTTATTATGCGGGTGAATTTTCTCTCGAGAGTCGTTTATATTTGTTACTGTTGCTCCAAGGTATTTGAATTTTTCATATCTAAAAGATACCGACATAATTATTTTCAGTATATAATGCGTTAATACATTTCATAGTATCATTTAAAGTTGCATTTATTTTCTGATCATTTCCATTCAAAACTGACTGGATTGAATAGAGCACCAAATATTTTCTTCAAAATTTTACGGTCAAATTTTTTCACTTTCTATTCATCTCTTTTCATATTTTCCAGGTCTCAGAATAGTAAGTTAGTTTAGGAGAAATTTGCGATTTGTATGTAAGCAATTTTTCCTTTCTTGTAGTGAAATTATTTTTGAAAATGATTACTGAAGCACAATTATATCGATTTCCATTCTGAATTCCAATTCCAATTTCTTCGTTTACATTTCTCCACTCTTAAAGATCATTCTAATAAATGATATCTGGATGGTGGATATATGGAATCCAAGCACACTGTCTCCGATCACAAGATACCATGGAACAAGGCGATGACCTGTCCAGCTGCGAAGTGCTTGAGGTCGAAGGTGCGTTAATGCACGGAGATTTCCCGAGTCGTTTGGAACGAACACTAACCCCATTTACCCTCTCCTACAGCCAAATTAGGGGATGAAACCATGTCGAAAGATTCTCTTGCATTTGGCAGTCTGTCATTATTTCCGCTGGTGAATGCAATACTCCAGATGCACCGTGGTCCGATAAGGAGACCGGAAAAAGCTTCCTGTCTCGTTTTTTCAATCGTGACTACATTAACGGGTGTCCCACGTGATCTGTAATTTAGTCATTAATTTTAGGAGGAAGTTCATCAGTTTTGTAATTCTCTGTTATGTCTAGACCATTGGTATTTAATCTGAAAATATATTTATTTTCTGCCTATGGGTCTGAGTATCCCTTATAATGTGGTGTACTATGTTGTCTCAGCGGTGACTCCGTTCCATGGTGACAACATGAAATTTAAACCATTCCTGGTTGCTACCTTCGAATGTCCTTCCACGGAAGCATGTATGGGTTCGATGACCATTTTCATATGATGTGCATTTTCTTGGATCCCTTAAAAATTAACTTTAAACCCTTGATAAGTATAAGGTAAGAAAATTTTTTCATGTATTCATTGATTTTATACATAGTTTTCTGCCCAAGGGCAGCATTCTCCAATCTTCCCCTATTTTCTTTCTTCCTTTTAGTCTCCGTATACGATCCATGTATCTTAATACCTTAATGTTGCCTACCATCTGATATCTTCTTCTGCCCCGAACACTTCTGCTCACCATTCCTTCCAGTGCATCCTTCAGTAGGCAGTTTCTTCTCAGCCAGTGACCCAGCCAATTCCTTTTCCTCTTTCTGATCAGTTTCAGCATCATTCTTTCTTCATCCACTCATTCCAACACAGCTTCATTTCTTATTCTGTCTGTCCTTTTCGCATGCTCCATCCTTCTTCATATCCACATTTCAAATGCTTCTAGTCGTTTCTCTTCACATCGTCGTAATATCCATGTTTCTGCCCCATACAATGCCACACTCCACACAAAGCACTTCACTTGTCTCTTCCTTAGTTCTTTTTCCAGAGGTCCGCAGAAGATGCTCCCTTTTCTATTAAAAGCTTCCTTTGCCATTGCTGTTCTCCTTTTGACTTCTTGGCAGCAGCTCATGTTACTGCTTATAGTATATCTCAAGTATTTGAAGCTGTCCACTTGCTCTACTGCCTCATTTAGAATTCGCACGTTTACCTTCTTTTTTTTCCAGTAACTATGGTCTTCGTTTGCATTTATCTTCATCCCATATTTTTATGTATTAAGCTATTTATTTTTCACTTCACAAGTTATTACAAACTGAAATGTAGTTTATAAACTTTGACAAAGTTAGAATAATTTCAAGGAAAAATTGTTCTGGAGCCGGGTATCGATCCCGGGACCCTTCGCTTAGCGCGCGAACGCTCTTCCGACTGAGCTACTCCAGGAACTATACACGACACCGTCACAATTTTTCCTTTGTATCCACACGACTCAAGTGAGCTGACAAGACGCCAGAACTCAACTATGAGTGCACACAATACTCTGTGTGACTTAAATTGTGGCTTTCTGTTAACGTACCTCCAGTAACGTGTGGATACAAAGGAAAAATTGTGACGGCGTCGTGTATAGTTCCTGGGGTAGCTCAGTCGGAAGAGCGTTCGCGCGCTAAGCGAAGGGTCCCGGGATCGTTACCCGGCCCCGGAACAATTTTTCCTTGAAATTATTCAAACCTGCTTTACAGGGAGCTTCTACCTGAAAGCCAGATTTGCATTTGACAAAGTTAGTCCTGTTAATAATAAAAAAGTTATAATTACAATATATTTTAATTAAAAGTAAGATACATTTATTGCTGGGATTGCGTGGTATCTCATAATAAAATAATAAATCAAATTTTAGTTTGAAAACTCACTTGCGGACTCTTGACTAAAAGCTCTCGGACCCTCAGGGTTCGCGGGCCACAGTTTAATAATTACTGGTCTAGAGCGCTCCTCCAGACTTGATGCAGAAATGTCATGACAATAATAAATTTAATGTTGAGGATTTGTGAAGCACGCTGTACATATTTTTATTTATATTAATGTATTACTTTTTACAGTGAACAGGAAGTGCATTCACATGCATATCGTTTTACTGTCAAAATGCAACCAAATTAGATGGATTCTCCAGCTTGGCCTGCTTCTGCGATTTGTGAACCACGTTGTATATACTTTTATTTATATTAATGTATTAATTTGTCAAACGACGGGAAGTGCATGCACATGCATACAATTTTGTTGTCAAAATGCAATCAAATTAGATAGCGTAGCCAGTCTGAGCGACTCTTAGGGGGCGTGGTCTGTTGGGTTACCATGGTAGAGTGACGCGAGCTGCACTGTAATCTGCTACCAGTACCTAAGTTACCTTAAATTACGTGGCTTAATGCATCTCGTAGGCTACTTCATGCTTGTGTTTTATAAATGCTTCAATAATCATCTGAACCTTACATGGTCTTTCTCTGCAATCATTTCAGGTATCTTTAGCCTGTTTTTGTATAGACGAAAATTCTAGTTTATTTTTTTGCCGCACTGAAGTGTGGAGGCGACGGAGTCGTGGGAAATGTGCGTGAATTTGAACTCAGTTACGCTGCACTTTTTTTTCTATTGAATATGAATATTAAATATTTCTATTGAATATTCCTGGTAGAGTGTAAGAGAAGGCCCTATGGCCTTAACTCTGCCAGTATGAATAATAATAATAATAATAATAATAATAATAATAATAATAATAATACTTACTTACAAATGGCTTTAAAGGAACCCGAAGGTTCATTGCCGCTCTCACATAACCCCGCCAGCGGTCCCTATCCTGAGCAAGATTAATCCAGTCTCTATCATCATACCCCACCTCCCTCAAATCCATTTTAATATTATCCTCCCATCTACGTCTCGGCCTCCCTAAAGGTCTTTTTCCCTCCGGTCTCCCAACTAACACTCTATATGCATTTCTGGATTCGCCCATACGTGCTACATGCCCTGCCCATCTCAAACGTCTGGGTTTTAAGTTCCTAATTATGTCAGGTGAAGAATACAATGCGTGCAGTTCTGTGTTGTGTAACTTTCTCCATTCTCCTGTAACTTCATCCCGCTTAGCCCCAAATATTTTCCTAAGCACCTTATTCTCAAACACCCTTAACCTATGTTCCTCTCTCAGAGTGAGAGTCCAAGTTTCACAACCATAGAGAACAACCGGTAATATAACTGTTTTATAAATTCTAACTTTCAGATTTTTGGACAGCAGACTGGATGATAAGATCTTCTCAACCGAATAATAACACGCATTTCCCATATTTATTCTGCGTTTAATTTCCTCCCGAGTGTCATTTATATTTGTTACTGTTGCTCCAGATATTTGAATTTTTCCACCTCTTCGAAGGATAAATCTCCAATTTTTATATTTCCATTTCTTACAATATTCTGTTCACGAGACATAATCATATACTTTGTCTTTTCGGGATTTACTTCCAAACCGACCGCTTTACTGGCTTCAAGTAAAATTTTCGTGTTTTCCCTAATCGTTTGTGTATTTTCTCCTAACATATTTACGTCATCCGCATAGACAAGAAGCTGATGTAACCCGTTCAATTCCAAACCCTGCCTGTTATCCTGAACTTTCCTAATGGCACATTCTAGAGCGAAGTTAAAAAATAAATGTGATAGTGCATCTCCCTGCTTTAGCCCACAGTGAATTGGAAAAGCATCAGATAGAAACTGACCTATACGGACTCTGCTTAATAATAATAATAATAATAATAATAATAATAATAATAATAATAATAATAATTATAATAATAATAATAATAATAATAGTAATTATTATTATTATTATTATTATTATTATTATTATTATTATTATTATTCAGAGACGAAGTTTATAAAAGTACAGTAGATCGCCGCTAATCCGAAATTCCGGATAATTTCAACATGTAAAGAAAAAAAGAAGACAAGGAAAGGGGAAAAAAATTATTTTAACCTATACTCAATGTGTATAATGCTACAGTATTCAGAAACTCGAATTGTACAGTCTTAGAAACAATTAAAGCGTTTAGTTTCATAAGGGTCTAAGTTCACAGTACTAGGTTTATGGAAAACAAAGAACAGTACATTATACAACGAGCCTATAATGGTAGTAATTAAGACGCGAGCATGTTTGTTTATGAAACGAGCGCAAGCGAGTTTCATAATTTTCATACGAGCATCTTAATTACCATTATAGTCAAGTTTCATATGACTTTTTATGCTCGACCATATTTCTAACTTGAAATTATTCAAAGAAGTATTAATTTCATTCTTATGTGACTGAAGAGCGGAAGTGACCTTGTGCATAGCTAGTAAATTGTGAGATGTGCGCAGACGCGAAAGTATTGATTTTTTCCGAGGAACAGATGTCCACATTGACCTTGACATAATCTAGAGAGTAAACTAAGTATTAATATAGATATAACAATGAAATTAAATTAGACATTGAAAAACGAGATGACAAATTGAATGTATTTGAATATTATTTACAATTAACGCTAATTATTATAGTAACAGAACATAAACTTCTGCGATAGTATTGGATTTCCAGCCTCCGTGACTTTTCGCTAATTGTCTTTCGATTGCATATCCGAGAATAATCGATACTTGCGGTTTTATAATGGTACAAACAGTACAATGGAGATTTCTCATTGGCTGAACAACTGAATTATAATGAATAGGTGTACTTTAATGAGGTGCATTAAAGGGCTACTACCAGGTGTATAATTACTACATTTCAGCATGGTCGAGCATAAAAAATATTTTGAAATGTAAATTTAGACATTTATTTAAATATTTTGTGCATCATATTATTCCTGTTAGGTGACAAACGGGTCTAAAGATGATTCATATTATATTTATTACAAAATTAACATTTGCTTGATTATTAAAGTCTTTTGTAAAAGGAGAGTAGCAAAAAGGTCCTTGTGCCAACTCAGAAAAACTCAACTTCACATGACATTAGAATAGAGTAAGATGGGTCAAAAATGCGCATTTTGTGTTCAATATTTTTTATAGAGCTATAAATGCACATACACATCTGCAAGAATTAAGATATAATGCACTGTACATTGCAAAGATACAGAAAATTTCAGATAACCCAGTGAACAATATTGAGAAGAAAATAAATATAAATTATGCTGATCAAAATGCCCAGTCTTACCCGCTCCATGGAGTAAGACTGCACTCACATTCGGGTAAGAACCCGCGTACTAATAATATTAATGTTACAACATCTTCATTGCAAACAATCGTACATAGGGATTAAGATATTAGAAAAAGCTAACACAAATCACAAATTATACTTCTACACCCTTCCTCAGAAAATCAAACAATTAAAATGTACACAATTTTAGTATAGTCTTTTCTGATATAGGCTACCATTCCAAAGACGGAAAACCAAATAATAAATTTAAAAAAAAATCAAAATTTTCTCTCAAAATCCAATTCCATTTCCCCCTAATTAATAAATGAATAATAAAGTTGGCCTGGGTGGTGCAGTCGGTAGAGTACTGGCCTTCTGTGCCCGAGATTGCGGGTCCAATCCCGGCCCAGGTATGCTTAAGTGCGACAAGCTCGTGACAGTAGATTTAGTGGCATGTGAAAGAACTCCTGCGGGACAAAATTCCGGCACACCGGCGACGTTGATATAACCTCGGCAGTTGCGACCGTCGTTAAGTAAAACATAATGTGAATTTGAATGAATTAATATATTTCAATGCTTTTTTTATTTCAATTTTATAGAAGGGGCCTGTTGAAAGCAGTTCCTATAGGTGTATGATTTCGGTTTCAGATGGACTTAGATAAGATTCAGGTCAAATGTTTCTTTAGCGTGTAAAAGCTTAACGAAATATTAAACTTCATTTTAATTTAACCAAAAGTTATTACAATGCAATTGGTGCTCATTAATAAATTCGAGGAGTAGAAAGACAGAAATAGTTGATTTAACATAGCCTAATTGAGGACCGTTTTTGCAAAACTTGCTAACTGTAAAAACTAAATTTTATAGGAAACACAAAAAAACTGAAATAACTGCAAGGTTTGCTATAGCTCCCACATAGCAGAAAGCAAGTTTTGAAAAAACGATCACACTTTGACACACTACTGTGAAGGAAATAATAAGATTTTCCTAAGAAGCCTTTAACATCATGTAGAGGTCTGTCTTATGTTAACTAATCCACCAAAATCTCAATTTTCAAAATTTTGCAGTTAGCAAGTTTTGCAAAAACGGTCCTCAATTCTAAAGTACTTAATTTTCAAATGATTGCAATTCTCTGTAATGATACTGTATATTATTATTCGTTACAACTCATTGGCGTCATACTGATGCTGAATCGTTTTGACTATCAATCGCTTTGTTGTCTGGAAACAGGCTTCGTGGAATGAGGAAACGATTATGAAGCAGCTAATGAGAAGACTTTCCTTTTTTAAATTTATATGCTGGGCGTATGACGACTAATAAAAGATTTCACAGAATTGATTGAAAGTCACAGAACATGACTTCTAACATTTCGCTGATGACGTATTCTTCTCTCTCCTCGTTGTCAGATTTTCTTTGTCATTATCTCCTTGTACTATTCACTTAAGTGCAGTTGAGTTCGCCTGCAGATCTTGTGCTCTTCACACGCGCACTACAACGAAGCACGATGGGATGCCTACCCACGAGGCTCTTCAGCTTGCAAGTGCAAGCGGTCGTCACAAGATGGCTCCTGCTCTGCGCTATTAAAGAAACAGGAGCTGCACATCTAACAAGCTTTACACAGCGATTAAAAAATTGCGAATTTTGGGTGGCAAGTAATAAGGAAATTATATAGGAATTATGAATATAGTTACTAAGACAATAGAATACGCTCTATTGTTGTAGCAAGAATGTTTGGTAGTGCTGTGTCTTTTGTAGACATGGTTAAAAGTTGTTCAATACATACTTAAGCATTAGTATCTATATATATAATTTTAACTGGTAATGGAAATTACGGGAAAACGGCTGAACGGATTTTAATAAATGACCCCTCATTTTGAAGCTTTGAACCCAAAGTTTTTCGGAAAAATAGTAGTTTTCAGTGAAATGTCAATTTTCCTACATAATTTTCCTATTTTCCAAAATCCATCTGTCGTCAGTTTTGAGAACTAGCTAATTGCATTCAGGAGAAGCGAAGCGAGCATCAAGTCGGCCGTGTTGTATTTCAGAATAAAACAAAACACACACTAGTAAACAACATTACACGAAGGCCATGATCTGCAAGAATGCTGACATATTTAGAGCTCAAATTAAATTGGTTATTAAAAACTTAACTTACTGAAAATAATTTACAGGTTCGATTCTGTGTAATTTTCTGGGTACAGCTGTGTATTGGATATTAAAAACTACAAAACTTGAGGTGGTTTGATGACATTATTACTATTATAAATGAAATATTATTGTAGTCAATGCCGTGATGTGACTATTTTTCATTAATTATACATATTAATGCTATATTGATGATATGAAAGTGAAACGTTTTGGGGTTATATAAGTAGATGTAGAGAACAACTTAAATTAGATTTTGATTCCTATATTTTCTGAGTGGCGGCTATATAGTATATGTAGTATATGTTACTGAAAGCTATAAAACGTACGTAAGATAATGATATTATTAAAAATCAAATATTTTTATAGTTATTAATCAAGTGGGGTTGGGTCTTTTTCATATATTTAATGGCGGTGTGGTGTTGATATTTATATGCGTGGTTCTCTTCAGGATTCGCTCGAGAGAGAGTATCTTTCATTATTATGGAAGCAAATAACTTTCAGAATATCCGGTATTCTTCACTGAAAATAAATCTGAAAAATGTTTATTTGAACGTCTAATGAACTTAGTTTGCAGCATTTGCTGCGCAAGCCACTAGTTAGTCTTGATTTCCGGCGTTTGCTTTCGTCATTGGTGGGGGTTGTTTGTAATGTCGTGTATTATGACATCGAATAATGTATGTGTTTTGAATTGTAATTGTGCATTAAGTACATGCTGTGAGTATGTTATTGTGTACTTGTATATTTGGTATTGTTGTAATATGTTTAATTGTGGACTTTTTGTTGTGATGTGTAATATTTCCATATTCGTTTCTATGTTATTGTGATCATGATTATTAGTAATATGTTCTGCGTAATTTGATGTGATATATGGTTTAGTAATGTGTTCATTGTATCTTGTTTGGAACGATCTTCCAGTCTGTCCTTGTAAAAATCTGGACATCTATTGCATTTTAATTTGTAAACCCTAGTTTAACTGTATAGTAACACAATAGGTACGCTAATAAAAAAGGCAAAACAAAAAGCAACAAACCGATACAAATAACACACGACAATAAATACAGAACATTAACATATCACAATACGAATACATACAAAATTGCAGCTCCATTCAAAAAACTAAAATGTAAGTTAAGATATAGAACAAATAATAGAATACAGAAATATCTAAAAAATCACATCAAACTAAACGTAAATACAATTATTATTATTATTATTATTATTATTATTATTATTATATAAATATAATAGAAATCTACACAGACAGCAAAATAAGTGTCAAAATAAATAACTGTATATCCGAAAGAAAATTAGTCAATAATGGAGTTCGACAAGGTTGTCCACTATCACCAACTTTTTTTAATATCTATATAAATGAAATTAATTTAAAATGGAACCAAATCTACACATCAGGAATCAAAATAACCAGTGCTCTAACATTAAATACCTTACTCTATGCCGATAATCAAGTCATAATTTCCAATTCAGAGGATAATTTACAAAGAGGATTGTATGCATTAAATAAAATATTAAAAGATTTTGGGATGGAAATTTCAGCACAAAAATCAAAAGTAATGGCATTTTTAGGACAAGACCCAGTCAGAAGTAAGATAATACACAATAACCAATGCCTCGAACAAGTGCAAAATTTCAATTATCTGGGTTGTGAAATATCTTATCGAAATGAAAAAGATGTGAACAAGAAAATTACCAAATTTACACAAATTCTAGGAATAATAAACAGTACATTAAAATCTAAATTAGTACAAAAATCTACAAGAATAAAAAATTTATAATACACTAGCATTACCCTCCCTTTTATACGGAAGCGAGATTTGGACATTAAAGAAAAAAGACATGAACAGAATCAAAGCAACGGAAATGAAATTTTTCAGGAGGACAGCAGGATATACTCTTTTAGACCGAAAAAGGAATGAAGAAATTTTAGAACAATTAGAAGTAGAGCCAGTAGAAGAAAAAATCAGCAGATACAAATTCAATTGGCTAGATCATGTAAGAAGAATGGAAAACTCAAGAATCCCAAAAATTATGATGCAGTATAAACCTAGAGGACATCGTCGACCAGGAAGACCTTTAAGAAAACTGCTAGATGGGGCCGAAACAGGTCTACAGAGGCCTAATTCGTGAAGGATGATGATGATGATGATGATGATTATTATTATTATTATTATTATTATTATTATTATTATTATTATTATTATTATTATTATTATTATACTATAGAATTATTTTGGGATAGCATGGCAGGTTAAAACTTAATATTCAGTGTTAAAGTGAAGTTTGAACTACAGTCTGATCTGTATGGGTGACATTAATTTATTATTATAAAGCTACTATGATAGTAGGAAAAATTTCTTGCTGGTTATATTATGATTAAAAGATGGAAGTTTCCATATATGATAATCAACAATGCATAATCTGAAAGGACAAATGAAAATCGTAGATGATTAAAATGGCTACTTCAAATCAACAGCGGGCACAATGTGTTCTTTGGTATGCTAAAGTTGAGAGTGTTAAAAGAGTTCAAAGGGAATTTCGACGTGAGTATGGCGTGCGTAATGTACCTAAATACGATTCCATAATGTTGTGGTATCGAACATTTGTAGAAACAGGTTCTGTGTTTAAAAAAAAAAGATGCTGGAGGTCGCAGGCGAAACCCAGTACGAGAAGCAGCTATCTCTTGGCTTGGCCCCCAAACTCCCCAGATCTAACTCTTCCTGACTTCTTCGTGTAGGGTTTTGTTAAAGACATCGTCTATTCGCAGAAACCCAGGAACATTGATGATCTGAGGTTAAAAATTACTCAAGCTTTTCAACAAATCACCCCTCTTATATTACAACGGTCATGGGCTGAATTGCATCACCGTTATGAGTTGTGCGCAACGGGGGTCATGTTGAACTCTGAGGAATCTCCTATCTTTCATCTTTGAGTGTTGTGTGCACAAAGTTTCAACAAATAAAGTTCAGTAGTAAACGTTTTACGATGCTTTTATTTTATCCATACCCAAACGGATCACTCTGTAGTTTGAAACAGAATAGATACTTACTGATTAATCGTATCAGAAATGAAATTCCTCAAAAACCTTAATGGATCATAAAAGAAAGGATTGAATTAGAGATTAAACTTACCTATACTAATAATAAATGTGTAGCCGAAATTTTTCTGGTAATTTTCTATTTTCCACAAATAATTGGTCCTAACATATATAATTAAACACCCTGAAACCGAAAATCGCTTTTTTGAAATTTTTGTTTGTATGTCTGTCTGTCTGTCTGGATGTTTGTTACCTTTTCACGCGATAATGGCTGAACGGATATCGATGAAAATTGGAATATAAATTAAGTTCGTTGTAACTTAGATTTTAGGCTATATGGCATTAAAAATATATTATTTAAAAGGGGGGTTATAGGGGGGCCTGAATTAAACAAATCGAAATATCTAGATTATTATTGATTTTTGTGAAAAATGTTACATAACAAAAGTTTCTTTAAAAATAATTTGCGAGAAGTTTTATTCCTTGAAAAATTTTGATATGACTGATATTTAATGAGATAAATGAGTTTTAAAATTAAAATAACTGCCATCTAAGGCCGTGTAATGAATTAAAAAACAAATGACTTCGTCTATAAGGGGCCTTGGACAGCAACAATCGAAAGCTATGAAAGATAGCCTACAGATAATGTTTCTGTCTTTGTACGAAGTAATAACGGATGTTAAATTAACCGATTTGTATAATTAATTATTATTTCACCATTGGAAAGTGTAGTTTCTCTAGATGGACATAATGCTATAATGTTATTACAGTAACTTCTGAGTGAATCGAGGACAGGTAAGATTAAAATAACTTCTTATACACAGAAAACTTAATAGGCTATTTTGTACATTCATTAAACTATGGTTGCATGTAATAACAAATGAGAAACATAAAGGAATTGTCATTGCATCAAATGAGTGCTCTCTGGACGAAAATGATCCCATTTTAATTATTTAAATACAATTTAAGTTAAGTAACGTATTAAACGATTTATCCTTCTATCAAACACGAATGTTCCCTGGATCAAACGTCCTATTTTAATTATGTAATTACTTTATATTTATTTCTAACAGGTGCAGCGGAGCGCACGGGTACGGCTAGTTCTAAATAAGAAAAGAATTAAGTTAATAAAACACAGTCAGTCAAAGCAATTTGTTAGTAATTCAGTAGGTGAGTGAGTCAGTTACCTGTACTGGGGCTGGTTTCTGTCGGTAGCAGAATCCGCAGCTCTCTGCACCGGATGGTCCTTTTGCGAGGGGCTTTGTGAGGCTTCGTGCGTTTCCTGTTGCAAATTAACAAGGGGATCGAGCAACATGAGCATGCAGTGGCGGATTCACTTAAGAAAGCTTTATAGAGTGATCGGGAAGAAACAAACTGTGTTGAGAATTAGCTCTGATTAATACTGTAAGTCCCTTATTAACTTGTAATGCCACTGCACTAATTGTTGCGGTGAGAGGAAAGTTAAGTATTATGTAAGTACATGGATGTATTGGATGTCGCCTGGTAATAAAAATATCGGTATGCGAGATTTCTCCTTTTTTACATTTCGACGAGCACACCGCACAGCCTGTGTTAACAATACAGTCTAAGTGAAGGTTGACGTATGCAGGCATCACATAATTAGGCAACAAAATGCTAGATAAAGTGTCTTTGTGGATCAAGTACTAGCGACTTTCACCCAGGAGGCACAGGTTCGAACCCTGGCCAGGTTATGATGGAATTTATGTTGGACGAAGCAGATGTTGCGTATAGTTTTTCTCGCAGTACTCCCGTTTCCGTCTTCCATTCCAATTACACACACAATGAGGAAGTAGCCCACGAGAATGAGACATCTTCATCATAGAGATATGATAGGAATTTCCATATTTATTCCTGACATCTTAAAATGAAAACACCGAACGAGTGGGCTCATGCGTTCCGCATGGGAATCGCATTCGGGAGGTCTGTGTTCGATTCCCGGACCGATCAACCTGAGTGTGGTTTTCCGTGGTTTTACACAGTTACTTAGGCAATTGCCGGGTTGGAATTTTTATTGCCACTGTCCATTTCCCTTCCCCTTCCGTGTAGATAAGGAATTTAGATTCCATGTCATTCATCATCTTCATCTCATTCCATAGACATATTCAGGTCAAGACGCATGTCTTCATCCGCTTACGGAAGGAGGCATCCTCTCTACAACCGTTCCTGGGTTCCCAGCCTTCCCCAATATCTCCGCCAGGATTCATTGCTTAAGATCACTTCCAAGGGCGCTTCGACATCTCAGAAGAGCCGTTACAATGGATCCTGCGCTGCTTGGTCACCTTGGCAGAATGGAGTTAGGACGATGGGGTAGGAGGCCAGCATTGGGTGAGCGGGTGAGGAGTCACATGCGGCCGGTGGGCTGGTACACCCTCAGCCTCATTCATCCCATAAATTCGGTCCTCAGTATGGCCGACGTGCAAAGGGTTGTTCTAACCCGCCCATATCCACCGTGACGTAACCTAACCTAACCTAAAATGAAAACAGTAAATGGATTACATGTTTTTTTAGTTGGTTATTTAACGATGCTGTATCAACTACTAGGTTATTTAGCGTCGATGAGATTTGTGATAGCGAGATGGTATTTGGCGAGATGAGGCCGAGGATTCGCCATAGATTACCTGGCATTCACCTTACGGTTGGGGAAATCCTCGGAAAAAACCCAACCAGGTAATCAGCCCAAGCGGGGATCGAACCCCCGCCCGAGCGCAACTTCAGACCGGCAGGCAAGCACCTTAACCGACTGAGCCACGCTGGTGGCTGATTACATGTTCCTTCATGTAATATGTAGGTGTATGACTTTTTGGTATTAATAATATACGCGAATTTTTTTAATATTATACATATAAAATACAAATCTCAAATGAAAATCCAAAATTAAGTGAAGTATATCCGTGTATTTTCGCGAAATTGATAGAAATCCACGAAATTACTTCATAATCACGATATTTTCAACAAAAAATAACAGGTTTGATGGAGAATTCGCACGAAAAATGACTCACTCTTTCTTCCAAATAAAAATCAACATTTTCTTCGTTATAAAATATGCATGAAGATTTCTACATATTTGATCGTTCAACGTAGTAGACTATCTGGCAACTATATACGTATAGTTTCAGGGACTATTTCCATGAAATAGCGGAAGTAGACAACTGTTATTTCTCTTTCCCGCAACAATTGTCTTCGTGAGATCAAGAAAACTGTGCCTCACCCCCTCACAGTCGAATGAAATTGAATTATGAGTTTAATTAATGATGCAAACAATTCTCTCTTAGTTTCAAAGGGATTGTTTTAATAATAATTACAAAAAATACATGTTTTTATTGTTTTTAAGTGTCTTTTGAGTGCGAAATATGCGCGAAATTGTTTTTTTTTTTACGAAATATTCACCGAAATAAACCATTTTACTCACCGAAATCAGGGTAAAATAATCACCGTAAAATCACATCCCTACTAATATCTCACTTCCAAATTTATTTTTCTACACCATCACCTAACTGACATCTTCCTCATACGTATTGCGAATAGAAGTCGGTAAAAAGTAGGATGAAGGGGGCGGTTGTTCATGAGGGTTTGTGGACACATCAAAGAGAGGAGTGAGCATTTTATGGCAGCAGGTTGCAATGGGACCAGCGTTGCCATCACCGTAATGAGGCTACTTGGGGCCTGCTGGATTTCCATTCAGGGAGGGGAGGACCGGGACCCTGTGTTTTATTAGAGCGGTGGAGCTGCAAGATGGATTCCTTGGCTGGGGCTTGCCAAGGGCCGTTTGTAACACACTCACGAGTTGGGTTCTGTAGCATTTTGTTTGAATAACAAACGAAACTTGCGTAGTTTTATGTGTTTATTGTTATAGATCCAACCTTGCGCGTGAACACAGATCTCAGCCAAGCTCATCAAATTGATCATGACAAGAGGACCATTTATGAGCCTTAGATTCTCTACTTTAGTGCCAAGTATAACATCCCGCTCTTCACTTGAGCAGTAATAGGTTTACTTTTTGATGTTCGGTGTTCTTTACCTAAATTTACATATACATTTTAAAACAATTATCTGTAGTAATGTCACGAAAGGCCTGAGATTTATCTGGGAAATATGACATTTGTGAGGACTATTTCGTGAATAAAATAAAAATGTAAATAATATATACCTAAAATTCGATCACAAAATGTTAATAATTGTATATTTACGAATACTTAACCTATCCAGGCATTGTGAAGTTGAAATAGATGAATATTGATTACTGAAATAAAGAAATTCGTTGTTATTATTCAGTAATGCCAATTGCGAAAAGCGAAATACAGGTTTAACAATGTTAATTACATGTACTGCACTTTTCTCTTATTATTATAACATAAATACATTTACATTATCTGCTGAATTCATAGTTTAATTTGCAATTTTATAATATAATGACAGTAACCTGATTAATACATTAATTAAATGAAGAATTGCATAGCAATGCTTATGTATTCACAGCGAGACATGTTGCTACACAGTGAAGCAATCTCCGTATAGATAATTAAAACACGAATTTTATTACTCCATACGGAAGGCAGTTTTATCAAAGACCTTGTATATATTACTAAATTTGAAGATCTGTCTTCCTATTAACTGTTTAATTTCATTCACAAAATACAAATTTTATAGGCTACAATTATAGGTTAAGTTACCTGTGGGAGCAGGACCAATGTCAGCTGTGCCTTATTTCGACCGTTACTCGTGCTACAGGAAAGCATTTTTTATAGCTCGACAAACGCATTCTCGCTGTAGTGTGTAACGGAACTAAAACTGCATCTACACAGTTCAATATTCCAATCGCGTATGCGTGCAATCTGGGAAGAATATTGAAAGAATCAAGTTTAAAAAGTACGTTCAATTAAGATGCATGAAGATTTTGTATCTACATGGTGCGCTGTTTTCAACGTCGCCTTCACTGCGTAAATATATTAATTAATATCAATCTTGCATTCATTGCTTTAAAGTTAAAAGAAAAGTTTAACCGTGTAGTTGCATCTTAATGCATTCATGATCATCAATTTACGGGGAAACAGTTGGCGACAACGGCTAAACAAAAGAACGACCATGCGATAAATTGATAGCGAAAATCTAGCTGCAAAAATTATCGCAAAGTGTGACTGTAATTGGTTGGAATTCAAAATTTCATTATACTTCATTGGTCGAAAATGGAATGGCATCATATAAACGAAATAGTCAATATCATCTTTTGAAATTAAATCAAATCATCACCAAAATTCTTAAAAATTCCCTGCCGATTATACTAGTCTCCTGCAAGGTTCGAACATAAGACAGGCAACCAAGACATTAAAAACGTATTTCATATGAAAGACTAACCGCAAGATATATGCTAAAATTCTTAAGCGGTTAAAACATGAATGAAGGATAGCGAATATTTTTATAACAAGATGAAACAAACACGAGACAGGCCTTTTTTGCAGAGCGAACTTCGGCGAATATCGAACTTCGCCGCACTCGACAAACTTGAACCGAACATAGCACCTGTAATGTACGACGCTAATTTATACCACTCAAAAGGCCTTTAAAGAATATGCCATAGCTAATTTTAACTGATATCATTTATTTATAATTTTAATTTTAAGGTTACCTTGTAAGATATTTTGTAATTGATATTAAAAATGCGTAATTATTACATTTTATTTTTACAACAGTACGAAATACGAAAAGCCTGAAATCCCATAAGGGCAACGGCCTCCTACAGCAGTGTGGGGTGAGCTGAAGGTCTGCTACACTTGAGGAGCCAGTCCAAGAGAGCTTACACTACTGGTGTTCAGTTCAAAGTGTGTCATGGCTCGCTGTATGCCGTCATGTGGCTAGCCGATGAGCCTAGAGAATTCAATCTTCCTACACTTCCGCAAAGGTGTATTACCTAGGAGGCAGAGAAGTTGCCTAGCAAGTACGGCGTTCATTCTGAAGAGTACGTACCGATGCGTACGGTAACGCCGGTAGTGGCATGAATGTGAACTGTTTGGAAATACGTACTGTCGGGATATGGGGAGAGGGTTAAGACGATTACTTACGTATTTGTTGACATTAACGTCGACGGTCAACATGGACACGGAGTATTTGATTTGTGTTGTGTAATGTTACCGTACGCAACCGATGATAACAAATACCCTGCATACGACTTGCCGGCGCAAAACACAGTTCGAAAGAGGTTATGGTAGCACACAGACCGTACAGACCGCCATCTGTTGCTACGACGTTCAAGTTATACCGTACACGTTCTCAAGTTCAGATTGAAGAACGCCTTGAATAATAGGCAACTTCTCTGACATATAAGCTGAAACTCGCTTCAAATCGGTGACTCAACAACAGTGACGTCATGACACATTTTGAAATGAACACCCAGTATACTTACAACTAAACACATAGACACACTATACCAATTAAACACGAAAAACTATATAGACTAAACACATAAATTATACGAACTAAACACCCACAAAAAAACTATACAAACTGAACACATAAATTATAATCTGAACACACAATTATCCACACTAAACACACAAAAGATAATAAAAACTGAACACATATACAGTCTTAACTCACACACAAACTAAACACACAAAAACCTATACAAATTGTACACATAAATATATAGTCTAAACACACAAACTATCAAAACTAAACACACAAAAACCATACAATTTAACACAACAATATCCATCTTTAATTCATTGTATTATTGCTATTAATATCTGGATCCTCATGGTCATCCTTAATTAAGGTCGGACGATTTATTTTTTTAATCCCCCCCTCTCTCTTTCTCTGCGATGCAAGATAAAATAATTACATAGTGCATTATGTCATAATCAGAGTCTTGCGAAAATTGACAGCTGAATAGCTTTACTATACAGCATACCTCTGCATGTGAGTGTCATCACACAAGGGAATACTGAGAGAAAAAGGCGAATACCAGGAGAAAGAGGGAAAGGCAAGAGGAAGAAAGAGATTACAAGAAGAACAATGGGAAGAGAAGAAGAATAAGGGGAAGACAAGCAGAACAAGGGAAATACAAGGAGAAGAGGCGGAATACAAGGATAACAAGGGGAAGACAGAGAGAAGAATGGGAATACAAGGGAAACAAAGCGAATACATCATTGGATGGAATTTCGAGAGGAGGGCACTACGACCAAGCACTGCGTTCTTTCAGAATCTATTGCGCTAACACTCAAGCTAGGCACATTCCCAAACCCACACCGGCTGTGTCCCCAGGTTTCGAAGTGTTATGTTTTATTTAACGACGCTCGCAACTGCAGAGGTTATATCAGCGTCGCCTGATGTGCCGGAATTTTGTCCCGCAGGAGTTCTTTTACATGCCAGTAAATCTACTGACATGAGCCTGTCGCATTTAACCACACTTAAATGCCATCGACCTGGCCCGGGATCGAACCCGCAACCTTGGGCATAGAAGGACAGCGCTATACCAACTCGCCAATCAGGTCGACCCCAGGTTTCGAGCAGGTAACCCCCCCTCGTTCATAGAAAGAACCCAGTCGCCAGTCATTTAAAAATCCCATATCTGACCAGGACTCAAACCCAGGCCGCCTGCGTGACAGGCTAAAGGCTGACTACTCAGCCTCTATAGAGGACAAGGGAATACAAGGACAATGGGAAGACAAGAAGAACAAGGGAAATGCAAGCAGAACACACCCGATACACTGGAGTCGTGACCCACGGGTTCAGAACCATTCCTTAAGTGTCTATTTAGAGTTTAATAATAATAATAATAATAATAATAATAATAATAATAATAATAATAATAATAATAATAATTATTATTATTATTATTATTATTATTATTATTATTATTATTATTATTATTATAAATTTATTTGTTCTGGTGGTGTTAAGACCATCAGGCCTTCTCTTCCACGCCACCAGAAATGTATACATAGAGCGTAAGAACAAATTAATAACATAAATTCAAACAATGTATAGTTCACATATAAATATTAATTCGAAGAAAAAAAAAATATGTAGGCTATATATGATATATAAATATAGTCTTTTGAAAAACGTTTGTCGCACTATAATTACACATGTCGACGAGTTGTGTAGTCTTTCAATGTATCTATATTGATATATTACGAGCATTATAGAACATAGTGAATGGAAAGTCTTTCATCTTCCTTTTCTACAAACCAGGATGAACTCTGCGTTGGACAATAAATCTTAATTATAGGATGTGAATGCTCTCCAACCATTCAATGCAGCACAAAACTGTGATAACAAGAATGAACTAATTTTAATGCGCTGGTTCTGGCGACATGACTCTCAAGTCAGCACGAGGCTTGAACTTGGGACTCTCGTCTCGGAGGTTTATGTGTGCGAGGACGGCGACCCCGAGGGTATGAACTCCAGAGTTCAGCACAGCAAACACCCAGAATGATTCATATGACAGTAAAACGGCGCACGCAGTTGAGACAATGGCTTGTGTGATCGAGACCCGTGCAGGCCAGGGCAAGCTGCTTCCATGCCGGGTCAACGTCTCGGATAAGCAGAAAAATGAAATGGAATATTGGAAATACTTTTTCATTGTGCAACTCAGAATTTATTCTTTAAACTGTTGAAATAGAACAAGTATATTTCAGAAAAGTACTTACGACGATTGTAAAATGTTTCGAAATTAGTAAGTTGCCTTTTTCTCCTGTTTTACTCTCCCAGTAGAGAAAACATATTGAGGTACAAAAATACATTTCAGGAATTGCGCTGAGATATATGTTGTCTCCATCCATGATAGCTATGGAAAAAGTGATTTTGGGCGTACATTTTATCTGTCTCCAAAAACGTTGATCAGATTTTGTTTACATTAAGTACCCACGGGTCAGTTTCTTCGGGAATGATGCACAAGAAAAAAAAAGTAACGAAAAATTAATAAGCTTTTTTAAAATAAAAACGGAATGACGATGTAGTGAAAATCAGTTCACAAATTTTACTTATGATTTTTTTATGTTGTATAGAATAAATTGACAGAAGAAACGACATATATTTTATATGGATTAAATTAAATTATGTTTTATTTAAGGGGAGGTGGTACACCCTATCTCCGCAATGTTAAATTTGCTATCTTTATTCTTGATTTTCTCTAAAACTACCAATCCTAAGGCGACGAAATTTGGTACACTTATATATTGACGGTTTCTGTACTGATTGACATTTTTGTAAATGGATCAGGACACATACCAATTATATTTTGTCCTGCCTTGGTGTACCACCTCCACTTAATGGCGCTCGAAACTGCCCAGGTTATATCAGCGTCGCCAGTGTGCCGAAATTTTGTCCCGCGGAAGTTCTTTTCAATGCCAGTAAATCTACTGACATGAGCCTGTCGCATTTAAGCATACTTAAATTCTATCGACCTGGGCTGGGATCGAACCCGCAACCTTGGGTTACAGAGGGCCAGTTCTCTACCGACTGCGCTAGCCAGGCCGGTTATTTCGTATGGAAGATACATTGATATTATAGGAGAAAATATTTTATGTGTACAAAACTACTTCACTTTCTTTATTGTTTTTGTTTTTCTAATTCCCCAATGACAATGCAGTTAGAGACCCATGCTGTTTTAAGGGACTGACTAGAAACTGAAATGTTATTGCTAACACGACAGGACTAAATTATTGCAGGATGCGGAGATCTTATAAAGAGAGTAAACTGTAAAACAGGGGAACAGTGGCAGATTTTTTTCATTGTAGTTTTTGTAAGGTGCGTGTTTTAATTTTAAACATAATTTCTGACTTAACAGAGTCCGTATAGGTCAGTTTCTATCTGATGCTTTTCCAATTCACTGCGGGCTAAAGAAGGGAGATTCACTATCACCTTTACTTTTTAACTTCGCTCTAGAATATGCCATTAGGAAAGTTCAGGATAACAGGCAGGGTTTGGAATTGAACGGGTTACACCAGCTTCTTGTCTATGCAGATGACGTGAATATGTTAGGAGAAAATCCACAAGCGATTAGGGAAAACACGGGAATTTTACTTGAAGCAAGTAAAGCGATCGGTTTGGAAGTAAATCCCGAAAAGACAAAGTATATGATTATGTCTCGTGACCAGAATATTGTACGAAATGGAAATATATCCTTCGAAGATTTATCCTTCGAAGAGTGGAAAAATTCAAATATCTTGGAGCAACAGTAACAAATATAAATGACAATCGAGAAGAAATTAAACACAGAATAAATATGGGAAATGCATGTTATTATTCGGTTGAGAAGCTCTTATCATCCAGTCTGCTGTCCAAAAACCTGAAAGTTAGAATTTATAAGACGGTTATATTACCGGTTCTTCTGTATGGTTGTGAAACTTGGACTCTCACTCTGAGAGAGGAACATAGGTTAAGGGTGTTTGAGAATAAGGTGCTTAGGAAAATATTTGGGGCTAAGCGGGATGAAGTTACAGGAGAATGGAGAAAGTTACACAACACAGAATTGCACGCATTGTATTCTTCACCTGACATAATTAGGAACTTAAAATCCAGACGTTTGAGATGGGCAGGGCATGTAGCACGTATGGGCGAATCCAGAAATGCATATAGAGTGTTAGTTGGGAGAGCGGAGGGAAAAAGACCTTTAGGGAGGCCGAGACGTAGATGAGAGGATAATATTAAAATGGATTTGAGGGAGGTGGGGTATGATGATAGAGACTGGATTAATCTTGCACAGGATAGGGACCGATGGCGGGTTTATGTGAGGGCGGCAATGAACCTTCGGTTTCCTTAAAAGCCATTTGTAAGTAAGTAAGTATTTTTGACTTAACATTTAGACCTTTCATATACTTCTACAAACAAAAGAAAACGGCTAAAGCTGGTTTAATTTCTGTTAAAACTGAAACTTAAATGCTCAGTGTTATCCCGTAAATGGGTCAACTTCGGCAGGACATCTTTTCATTATAAAATAAACATTATCTTGGAATAACTTTCGCATCTAATAGTTTTTTAAACAATTGCATGCAGAACATAAACGGAAAATTTAAAAAAAAATTGTAAATATTACTCAGATGTTGCAGCTTTCGTAACATTTTAAACATTTGAGTAGCTTAATATCAAAGACGGACATCTGACTTCAATCGAAATTTAGATAGCTGTGGTTTTTATACAAATTTTCATGCTGTTGCCAGTTATAGTGAAACCATATGCAAACTCTAACATTATATTTATAAAATAAATTGCCTTAAATATCACAAAGAACACTGTGAATAAAAAAATTGCCTCTAGATCAAAACTATGGAGAAGACAGATGTCCGTCTTTGATATTAAGCTACTCATTTAACACTTGATTATAAACATTTCACGCTAACAGTTTTTGTTATTTCTTTTAGATTCAACCAGTATATTTGAAATTTGTACTAAATAAATAAAATGACATGAAAGCGATTCTACGAAAACAATGCTGCTAATGTTTCTCCGCGTGGCCTATATTTGTCCATTTTACGTTGTATGTTATATTCATGACATCGATGTTCCTACCATCCGACATTTTCATTACACGTCACACACTTAAAAAGAGAATACGAAAGGCATTAAGTAGCAAGAAAATAAATTCTTAAGAGATGAAACTTAACCTTTTACAGAATGTAATTCTGATGTAGAAAGCGGCCATCTCTGCGCACGATAGGTTAAGGCATTTCATCTCGCCTAGCCTCGTAAAACGAGATATATTTCACTGCACCCACTAATTAGGTTTGCGAATAACAAAGCTACCGAACCGGTCGGATATGAAGCACCGAAAATGCAAAAATCAGACTGCACAAGGACATGAACTTTATAGCGCGGCGAAACTAATTTCGTGGAAATAGCGTCTCACGGCATCCACTCTGACGTCATCGACAATTTCTTGTTTTTACACCGCACATCGTGATATTTTAAATAAAAACCTCTCAAGGTCTTCATATTTATTGCTATTGGAAGTAGCTCTAAATGAAGGCTATCGTCAACGAGAAAAGAAACACTTTAGATTCAGCAAGACTAGATTGTGATAAAAGACGACTCAAAAGCGACAAGATATTGCGTCTCCTACATTAGAGAGGTGGCAAATGGGCCATTCCAATGTCACGGGTGGAACGTTTGCATTTCACTTATTCTGCTCACATGACAAATTAACATTTAATTCAGTAGAAATAAAAATTAAAAACCACTATATGGTATGCACTATTGACATTACAATCATCCTTAATTTGTGAATTTTAAAGAAATCTCTGCCTCAGTTTTAGTATTATTCATTTCTGAAATCTTGTCACTGGTGGGACCAAAAATGAATCAAGCATGGCATTGTATTAAGGTTTATTAATGTTCTATGAAGTTCTTGGTGAAACAAATTCAAAACACTTTCAGAGTGATACAAGAAAAGTTGTACTTCACCATGATCTGCATAAAATAAGAACGCAAAATATAAATTATTAAGTGTTGTCACGGATGGGATAGTCAAATGTCACGGTTGGTGTTAATTGTTAAATTTATCCTCTCTCATATACAATGTTACAATATAAGCCTATATATACTATTGACTTTTGTGTTTAAACTTACTTATGTATCTAATTAATCTGAGGATAACCAATGACTGCCCGAAAACGTTTGTTAATTAAACTAGTCTAGATTTGTAAATAATATTGTTATAAGTTATTAACCTATCTTCACACTTGATAAGTTTGCAGACAGAAAAACCATTCTATTAAATTGTTTGTATTCGTCGAACAAGTATATGATTCCATCGCATTCACTTTTGTCAAACTGATACATTTTTTATTATTGATAAATGTAATGATAGGTCAAACAGCAATTACCTATTTTTTTTTTTGGTTAATAAACCTAATTTCATTTTACAGGGTCACATTTGGTATTTTGAGCTCTTTCTCTTCTTCTTCTTCTTCTTCTTCTTTTTGTTTTATATCGTCCACCTTGGAGAAAGAGAAAACCCTTTCTACTGTATTTCTGCGTTTACTTGCAGCAACACTAGCAGCAGTTTAGCTAACTCGGAAATGTTTAGAAAAAGTAGGCCTACACATTATTTTTAGAAAACTTTCTACAAAAAAAAATTGTAAAAAGGCTTGAAAATTCGCCTCTCTACGTGCCCGATGCTTTTCAATTTTCGCCGCGCCTTCTTACTACAGTTCAAATTTCGCTACGATATCAGAATTCCGCTACACTTGGCAGCACTGACTGTAGGCGATTTGACCGTGGAAAACCTAGAAGAAAATGGAAAGAACACAAATACTTACGTTGCTGAAAAATAAGTCAATACGCCTGGAACCTCGTCTTCTGCTACTTATTCTTCTTATGATTTTTAAGTAGTTATTTAACGACGCTGTATCAACTACTGGATTATTTAGCAGATGATAGCGAGATGGTATTTAGTGAGATGAGGCCGAGGATTCTCCATAGATAAAGTCTCGGAAGAAACTCAAACAGGTAATTAACCCAAATGGGAATCGAACCCAGCGCTACTCCAAAATGGCAGGCAAACACCTCAAACGACCGATCTACGCCGGTGGCTCTTATGATGATGCTGGTTTTGCTGTTCTATTTAATTTAATTTCTTTGCATGGCCATGCTATTTATAATAGTTAAACCTTTGTATCTTCCAAGTATTATAATTTATTAGCCATCATTCTCTACTTAACATTGTATACTTCCTAGAAATGTCATTTCCACAGACTGGATTTCATTGAGATATTTTTAATAGACGTTTGTATGAAGCAAGAAGAGACAGACTGCTGGTAATAAACGTTGTTTGTATTCAGCTGTTGATAACAGGGCTGGCTCTTTGCCGCGATGGCGCCCGCCGTCGGAAGATTGCTGGTAATGAGCTCACGCTGGGGTAATTCATGAGATGTGCGATGCCGGGTGTGATCGTCACCCCTGCTGACCACGCGTCTGATCTGCATGGCGACGCAGTCCGGAGTGACCCCAGAGATCCTAGGCCGCGCTACGTAACGATATTTCACTCTGTATTGAAATCCTCGTGCGCGCAAGCCTTTAATAAAGAGCGTGGTTTTTAGATTACATTGGTGATTAAGAAACTGTGAACATTTATTTATTTAAATTTTATTTATTTAAATTTAAATTTACAGAATAAAGAATATAATTACAAAACAAACAAGAGAAATAGAAATAAAATAATACAATCAATATAAAAAAGGAGATACAGTAGTATTAACAAAATTTGAGGCCGAATGAGCAGCGCTCGTGTTAGGTCGCAGTTCAGATATAATATTAATAGGCCTATAAGAGAATATAAAATAAAATAAAATAGGAAATAAAATTAAAATTACAGTTACAGAAATTATATAACATAATATTAATATAAGAGAAATATAGAAAATAATAATAAAAATAAATAAGTAAAATAAAATAGGAACAAATTTAAATTACAGAGGCAATGGAATTATATAATATAATATTAACACTAGAGAAGAATAATATCGCACGTGGAAAGTAGGACTATATATATTTCAAAATTATAGAATACAAATATAATATAGGTTGATTAATTCATACACATAGGCTATAAATTTATTTAATCAAATTGAAGATATTAACGCGTTTCTAATTTTCTTGTTATATGTTAGTGGGTTACATGTTAGAAGTTCTGGGTGTAATTTAGTTAAAGCATTGTACAACCGAGGGCCAAAATTTATGCTATGCTTTAGACCAGCAGATGTGAGACATTTAGGTTCTACTAATGTTCAATTAATATTTCGTTTTGTGTCATAATTGTGTGTCTGTAATACAAACTTATTACGATTTTTATGATAAACAGCGTATACTTATAAATTTGTTCAACATTAAATACATTAAATTCAGAATAAATTAATTTAGTTGGATAATCGAAACGTTTCTTCAAACAAATTGTAATTATTCGTTTTTGTAGTAAATTTAACGGACTAAGATTAATTTTTGTACTTCCACCTCAAACAATTATATGATTATACGAAGCAGGCTACAGTAAAACCTGTGTGAGTTGATCACCTTTCCTTCTGGTTCATACTAGTCAACATTTTATAGATGTGGTCATGCTACAGAGGTTTTCTAATGACCTGTAAAAATTAATAATTATGCACAGTAGAAATTAGGGCATGCAATAGGATTAAGGATTTTATGCTCGACCATGCCGAAATGTAGTAATTATACACCTGGTAGCAGCCCTTTAATGGACCTCACTAAAGTACACCTATTCATTAAACTTCAGGTGTTCCACCAATCAGAAAATACTATTGTAGCAATATGAAAGCGCAAGTATCGATTATTCTCGGATATGCAATCGAAGGACAACAATAAATCAATAAATCACCTATATTTGAAATAAAGTCTGTTCTGTTACTATAATAATTACCGTTAATTGTAAATAGTATTCAAATAAATTCAATTTGTCATCTCGTTTTTCAATGTATAATTCAATTTCAAGGTTATATCAAGATTAATGTTTATTTACTCTCTAGATTATATCAAGATCAATGTCGACATTTGTTTCTCGGAAAAAGTCAATACTTTCGCGTCTGCGCACAACTCACAATTTACGAGGTATTACACAAGGTCAGTTCCGCTCCTCAGTCAGATAAGAATAACATGAATACTTATGAATAATTTCAAAGTAGAAATATGGTCGAGCATAAAAAGTCGTATGAAACTTGACTATAATGGTAATTAAGACGCTCGTATGAAAATTATGAACATACTCGCGTCTTAATTACTACCATTATAGGCTCGTTGCATAATGTACTATTATCGGACATTTCGCACAATCTATATGATCCAATGCTGAAAAATGTCCAGGATATTTGGTACAACGGTTATGTTTGGTACAATCTATATGATTCAATATTGAAAAAGTCCAGGATATTTGATTTAATGTTTTTTCTTACAAATATGTGACATGTTTACTGATAATTGCACTGTCTCCAATTGACTGTAAGTCGACAACAAACACAAAATATAAATTTGAAGTTTTATTGAGCTTTACAAACGATATTTTAAGTTGTAAATAACATGGCAGAAATATTTTTTCTTCATAGTCAATGTTACATCACAATGGACATTGTTATTTTGTAGTTTATGTACGGTATATATTAAAAATAAAATTAGCCCTAAAACAGTACCTTCTGCTATGCCTAATTTTACATTTTGAATATTAATAAATTGATTATGAATTTTAGTTATCTGGATTCTGTTACTTAAATATCGTCGCCTGAATGCAAGAACTAGGTAACTTGATTTTTCACATTTTGTGACATTGCCTATTTACTTATTTATTGCACTAAGGAATATGTCTCGTTTTCTTTTACCTATTTGTTATATTGGAAAATAGATGTCGCTGGTATCGTTTGATCAGTTACCTAGATCCTGAATTACATTTTGTGCGATTTTTGCTATGCTATAAAAGAGGTAACTAAAAAACGCAAATTTCGAGTTACCTAGTTCTTGCATTCAGGCGACGATATGATATACAGTATATAGAGTCTGTTAATGGATTTTTACAGTAACATGAAGTTTTAAAATAAAATTTGAGTTCTTTCCTTTTTCAACTGATCCGTCGATATAATAAATTATAAAGACTAAAAGAAATATACTCTAACAAATGTCTTTGGACTTTTTTATTGGAGAATATGCATTGTACTAAATATACTGTACCGACCATATGCATTGTACCAAATTTCTATGGACATCTTTTAGCATTGGATCATAATATTGTACAAAACATCTTTTAATGGGATTTAGTATGGATTTTTTATTTTAAAAGATCATGATGATTTGTTGAAATACGTCGTTAAATAGGTCTAAGGCATTTCTAAATACTACTGATATTTATAATACAGGGTCAACCGTAAGTAATGTCATTAATTTCAGAGGGTTATTTCTTGAGATATTTAAAACAAAAAAGTTTAATACAATTTTGCTCGTTTTTGCTTCCTTTTCGAGATAAAAATTATTTTATATTTCATTGCGTGTTTTGGGAAAGTCATTGATACAATTCCCAATATGTTCAGTCAATTTAAGAAATCGGTGTATTATGTTATGCTCAGGATAGGGACCAATGTCGGGCTTATGTGAAGACGGCAATGAACCTCCGGGTTCCTTAAAAGCCAGTAAGTAAGTAAGTAAGCAAGTGAGTAAGTAAGTAAGTAAGTAAGTAAGAAGTAAGTGTATTATGTTATTATACAGGGACATCACTTTATTTTTACTAACATTTTTAACATTAACCTGGCTATACTCGGAAACACTGTTACTCCCTTTCCATTACAGGAGTTTGGAGTTGCTAGTGCAATATGTAAACAAATCATTTTACTAGCTATAGGAAGAGAGAAAAGTAGTGTATCCATTTATGTTACAGGGAAATATAGTATTACGATTTTCAGTTTGGTCATTACTTTACAGTATTTTTTTCAAAAAACAGTAGAATAGTAACAATTCTTTTCACAAACTCAAGTCTACTCTATTCAGTATATTACTAACCTAATTTATTCCTGAGAATTTTGTGAGCACTTCCGTAAGAAACCCCAATTTCTACAGCTAACTTCTTGACCGACTTATTAGGACCTCGCTGCATCCTTTCTCTAGCAACTTCTACAGCATCTTCTGTCACCTTTGTTGGCCATGTTACACTTTTCTTCCTTTCTGTTGCTCTAAATTTACCTACCAGATTAATGACATTTCTACGAAAATATTCCGTAATGATATAATCAGGAAATTGTGAAAAAAAAACTGTTGTTCACATTCGGTTATATCGTAATATTCCAGTTTCCATCATCGTCCTTCATACCTACAAACAGTAAAACAAAACTCTTGTTTAAATAATGCTGTTAAGTACCGTACCATATTATAGGGTACCGTACTTTCGGTAACTCTAATCTTCACTTGTGCTCAGTCCACACAGATAAATTCAGTTATGCTACACACCATACTTGTATGAAAATAAACTTCAATAATGTAAGCTTTTTCTTCTATTGAAAATGCAACATATTTCTGAAACACACTGTACTCTGTACTGTTTATTTCACTGCTAGCAACAGCGGCCGTAAGTTTGTGTGACTGACGTTAGCAAGTACACTTAGAAACGCAGGTACAATAAAAATTGAAGTAAAAATAAAATGATGTCCCTGTATGATATTATTTTAGTTTTTTTTTTTTCCTTTAAATGTTCAGAAATTTGATCCGAACAAATGTAATTTTTTTTTAAATTCTTTGCCGAATGATAGTCCTAAGAAAACTTCCTCCCAATAAAAAGCATCAGGTTGGTAACCCTGTTCCGCTTGTGCTGCCTGCTCGGTGAGCCAAGGCGGGCTCACCGGCCCCTGACGGCGAACCTTTATTCCTCCCGCAACACATGACTGCTTCATTGTTACAGCCGCAGGACTGCTCCCTCCCCCGCGGTGTTTCTTCATTAGTTCCAACAATTAAATCCGTGGGTACAAAATTCCAGTCCAATCGTCCGCGTACTCGAGTGGTTACCGCGCTTGTCGTTAGATCCAACGTTTCACTCCTTTCGGTAACTGAGGGCTAGAGCGAGGGCCTATCATAGTGCTGCTTACGATTAGGTTTTTCTCCGGAGCGGTTGTTTGTGCGCTTTTAATCGGAGACATCCGGTTACCTCCGATTGATGTCGCGCGGGTTGCATATGTGCTGCGGCGCAGACATACATTTTCAGCTGAGCATTCCTTTAATCGGATCAGGTAGTGATCGAGTCCGCTGACGTGCGCGTATCTTTTATATAATTTGTAATTTTTCGTTGTTTATTTTCTCTTTTTTATTTACCTCTCTCTCTCTCTCTCTCTCTCTCTTTGGCTCTTCTTTTTTTCTTGTTTTGCTTGAAGTACTAAGTTAGCTGACAGATTTTTTTTCTAGTTTAGAAATTCATAGTATATGTGGAAAAGCGTATTAGTTTAAGTCAGTGATCAAATTAATAACATTAAAATTAACTGAAAACTAACGCAGAAGTAAAGCTTTTCAGTAGCTAATGTAAACATTTATAATTTTCCTGGAAACATTGGTTTATTCACAAACAGTTTTTGTCAATTATTATTCTAATCGGTTTAGTTTAACATAAAATATTTTAAGGGAGTTTCAGAATGGAACAAAAGAAACGTGTGGTGTCAATGGATTAAAGTTTACTGTCCAAAATAATTTATTCAGATTCTTCACCGGACAGGATTGTGATCATTGTGTTAAAGGGTAGCAGTATTTGAACTGCCTCTTTTAAAACGCGTCACTCTTCCTCCGTAATAAAAAATATAACCTGATACCAACTTAAGGATAATCGTAATTATATTATTACCACACGTTTCTTTAGTTTCAGAATGAAACTCAATATTTTAATCTAAACATTAAAATATAATTCAAGTTGCCTTTTAAATATTCCATGTAAGTTATGTATGTTTTTTATTGCCTCGAAAGTTACGTTTTATAGAAGTTTCAAGTCTTTTTTTCTAGACTGTGGACCTTTGGAACAATAGCACAATATGCTGGATCAATCTTAAAGGGTTCTTTTTTGCTGTAATTCTTCTGTTTATTAGTATTACTGCTACTACGAGCAATGCCACTACCACTGCTACTACGAGCAATACCACTACCCTGAAGAAGATAGCAGAGCTAGCCGTCGAAAGCTTGGAAGCTAATCTCCAACTCACCTGGCTGAGAACCCGAGAAGAGTTATTCTATAATAGCGCCGGGAAAGCCTCAAGTCATACAACCAGAAGGCGTCAGAAATGGTTTTCACGCTTACGTCTTATCTACATTAATTCCTGTTTCCTTACAAATCTCCACTCCAATAGATTAATTTAGAAATAATACAGTTATAATAAGACATTTAGTTATTTCCTCATAGCACATAGTGGTGAGCGACAATGATAGTTCTTTACTTTCAAGTAAATAAATAGAAGTTGATTTGATTTATTTACTTACCGCACATGTGTTGTAAGTTTAATTTACAAGGCCTACCAGCAACATCGGTAAGTTTGTTAAAAAAACACGATCGGCCGAAGACCAATTTTTCATTATTGTATTCTGCAAACGTTTATTTTCCACGAAATTTTCTAGTTCGATATTTCGGAGCATCGCCATACTTTCTGTAATGAGAAAGTAAAGAACTCCTAACGATGATCAGTTTCGGATATTAAACAGATTGGAAAGACTGTCTATCATGTCTCACACTAGAGCTGTAGCTATCGTCACGTCGGCAACAGGAAACAAAAGAAATCGAGGATCGCTGTTGCGTGGCAACGGCAAACGTGAGGATGTCCTTGTTTGTTTAAGAACGATGTACTCACAGGCTCTTTGGTTTGAGAGTAGCGATCATTGTGCAAAATGAAGTATTTCCCAGGATGAGGGAAAATAGAGAAAACGTGTCGGATATCATAATACCTTCTGCTGGATTTTTATTGCTGCCAACGTGACGAACTCGTAATTATATTCTTACAAATAATTGCGAACTGCGCACGCCAGGCTATAAAAGACCTGAGGGACAACTAAATTAGGTTCTGAGTCGACTTTAAAGTGAATGGGCGTGTAGCAGCGCTGAGATGGGTCCAACACGCTTGTGATAGAAGAGTGAAATAAGTTAGAGAGGTAATTAAATAGAGAAAGAAAATTGATGTAAAAGGACATAAATTAATTAATTGATAAAAAATAAGTAAATAAGTTAATAAATAAGTAAGAAAGGAAATAATAAATAACTAAATAAATGAAAATTATAAAGAAAATGAATGAATGGATGAATAAATAAATAAAAACAATAAATAAATACATAAATAAGCAAATTAAATAAATAAATTACATTAATAAATTAATTAAATGAATGTATGAAAGAGACAGTGAATGAATGGATGGATGAATAAATGAATGGATTAATTAATTAAACTGAGTGGTAATAAATGAATTAATGAATGAATTAATTAATTAATGACTGAATGCATGAACAAACCAAGTGAATAAACGAAGAAACAAATAAATAGATGGATGGCTAGATGAATGGTTGTATGAATGAATGAATTAATGAATAAGTAAGTAGTAAATAAAATTCCTGTTACCAGGCAAAATAAAGTCATTACTACAATTAAGTGGCAGTCCGTAGAATTTTGTCAAAAGGGATCATTATTAAAATTGTTTACAATTTACATTATCTATATTTTAAATTTTATGTACTACTGCTACTACTACTACTACTACTAC
Organism: Periplaneta americana; assembly: GCF_040183065.1. NCBI lineage: Eukaryota > Metazoa > Arthropoda > Insecta > Blattodea > Blattidae > Periplaneta > Periplaneta americana. Next base: position 12,824,918 of record NC_091121.1, read on the forward strand.
TACTACTACTACTACTCGTATGTTAAGGTATAATTATTGATATTATATATTTTATTAAAAATATGTATTGTCAAGTCCACACCTCTGGAGTAACGGTTAGCGCGTCTAGCCGCGAAACCAGGTGGCCCGGGTTCGATTCCCGGTCGGCGCAAGTTACCTTTTGAGGTTTTTTCATGGGTTTTCCCTCAACCCAATATGAGCAAATGCAGGGTAACTTTCTGTGTTGGACCCCGGACTTATTATCACCTTCATCTCATTCAGATGCTAAATAACCTAAGATGTCGATAAAGCGTCGTAAAATAACCTACTAAAATAAAAATAAAATGTATTGTCAAATACACAAAACGTTAAACGAACGTTTCACAATAAAGTCAGAACTCAAACTAACGAGCGGGTGAATGAGTTTAAAATCGACAATGAACAGTATTTAACATCTACACTACAGAACTGTCAAAACAACCTTTAAATATGTTTCACAACAAGTTAAATTTCATATTGTGTCAGCTTCATTTTATTACAAGGTCGGTACTAGGCGGTAGGTCTCTCTATAATAAAGATAGCATTGTTATAATTCGAACATGTCGCAGCACCAGGCACATGGATTTTATTGAAGGGGGGCGGGGTAGTAGGACTATACCTCATGTTGTTGTAGATTTTGTTACTCTGACAGTGAAATGTTAGAGAAGGGAAAACGATTATATATCAAAAATACTCAGATCTAAATGAGCCGTTGAGAGCAGAAGCGGTGTAAGTCAAAAATGGGTAATGAGGGGTAAAGTAAACATTCTGTAAAATACAGCGCAAAGTAGCAATTAATATTCAATTTATTGAAACTATTAGTAGTCAGTGAATAGCACGAAGTACATATTAATTGCTACTTTGCGCTATATTTTACAGAATTTTTACTTTAAAACTCATTACCCAATATTGACTTACACCACTTCTGCTCTGAACGGCTCAAATATATCTTTCTTTTTTTATGTTCACGGAGGGTGTTCAAACCCGGTAACCCTCCCGTG